>NC_133770.1:23909479-23961404 GCF_003597395.2 Chelonoidis abingdonii | reverse complement strand
GGGGTTGGTGGGGGGAAGAGGCAGTACCAAAGTGGTAGGATGGGAAGCTTGCACAGAACCTCTATCGAGCTCCAGCCAGAACTATTGCCCCTGCCATGTATAAGGAATGAATTCCCACACATTTGTAGGAAAAACAAAACAAAACATCCCATTCTGGATACCAGTACTTTAACTTTTACAGTACTTTCCATTGAGGCGCTTCAGATTTATGATGCACTGTGTTCAGTACTGTACTGAACTGAACTGTACTAAAAATCAAAGAAATACCATTTTTTTTCTTTGATGTATTTTTCTTTACTGGGATGAACAGGTCACCAAGTTCTTTCCTTATGCTCAGCCTAGTTCCACATGCCAAGGCATCTTTGTACTTTTAAGGGGCTGCAAAAGTACTAGAGAAAGCTCAACACACAATATTGTAGGTTTCTCCCTCCTCCTCCCTCAAGGACTTTAAATCAACTTCTCAGCAGGCTATGATAGAAAAACTGGCTGAATAAAAATAAGCAAGGTCTGCTTGATTTACACATGCAATGTGTAACAAGGGTGTCTGTAGCGGGGTGATACCCACTCCTGCCCGGGAGGGGTTAAACTAGTCCTGGGGAGCACTGTGTCTGGGAGAAAGCAGCTACTAGGTTGGTTGGGGAAGCAGCCGCAGTTGGGCCACACCCCAATCAGGCCACAGCTGGCCCTATAAAAGGCCAGTGAGCCAGGAGCTGGCAGAGTCTCCCTTTAGTGGAAGAGGGAGATGGACCTAGCTGCCTGACTGCTAAAGGGTACTGGAGTGAAGCAGAGTTGGGGAAAGGCCAGAGGAGCGGGGGGTCTCTGGGCCAGCAACTCCCCACGCTGAAGGGCCTTGTACAAGGTTCCTGGAGGACTGTGTTGCCAGGAAAGGCAGCAGGTCAAAATCTCCCTTATATGCAGTTGGCCCCAGTGAAAGGGAGCTAGATGGTGACTGACAGTAGCCCATAGCCTGAGGCAAGGTACGGATAGAGAGTGGGGGTTCTCTGGGAAGGGGAAACCCAGGTCTGTGGGGTATTGCCTGGAGAGGCAGCACCCAAGGTAAAAGGGCACTGGGGTCCTGAGAGGGACCCAATGGCAGTGGGACACCAGCCTGTAAAGGGCACTCTGGAGCTGGAAAAAGAGCTAATTCCCAGTATGCCAGCAGGAGGTGCCACAGGGGTGAGTCCTGCACTGTTACAGTGCCACTACAGCAGCACTAAAGGCAGGTTCTGTCTATTTGCCGGTTCTCTAGCAGTTCAATCCATCATAAAGGTACCTCACATTTGATTTCTTTTGAATTTCATTCTAAAAACTTAAAGCTAAATAAATCTGAAGTTAATCTTCATTTTTCTGTGCCAACTCAAACTAACTTCTTTCCCAAGTGGAAAATGTTGGGTAAGCATGGAATGTGATTCAAGAAGGGAATGAGAACACAAGACAATTCCTGCTGACAGTTACACTGGTGTAGCCTTGGCTTGCCAACTACAGAACCAGTTTCTCTTCTCTTGGTTTCCACACCTCAGCTGCTAGAACAGGGCCTCATCCTCCCTGATTGAACTAACCTCGTTATCTCTAGCTTGCTTGCTAGCATATATATACCTGCCCCTGGATATTTCCACTACATACATCTGACGAAGTGGGTATTCACCCACGAAAGCTCATGCTCCAAAACGTCTGTTAGTCTGTAAGGTGCCACGGGATTCTCTGCTGCTGGTGTAGCCTTATTGACTGCAGGGAGAACAGATTTTTGCACAAGAATAGATTTTGGTCCCTTCTGTTTTTTTCACATCTGATATACGCAGAATCTCATTCACTTTCCTCCCCTAAACTCTGAGCACTTTAAGGAAAAAAATAAGCAAGGTCTGCTTGATTTATACAAGCAAATGAAACAGGAACACCACCCTTAAACAAACACCAGACCTGATGTAACAAGGGTGTCATTACAGCTGCCTTAGTTGGACTGTTCTTTTGAAAGATCGTTAATGGTTCTTTTAAGATGCTGATTTTCAGTGAATTTTTGGGGGGGGATGGCGGGGGGTGAGGACACAGCCAGAGAACACAACAGGGAATAGCTCTGTTTTGTCAACTCCTAATCATTCAAAAGCTGAAAGGCTTTAGATTAAGTTTGTTTAATGTTTGTGAGTGATTCTGAAGAGCTAACATATTACAGAAGTGCTAAATATTATGACTGGGCAATCATCTAAAGATCTGTGTCCCTTCTAACTGTTACCTTTTTCTTACAGAAAGCTTAAAATAAACAAATGCAAAACATAGGGGCTGGCGCACACAAAACTCATGCTTAAAAAACCTCATGTCACAGCTGCTGATCATATATTCTAGAATAGATTATACTTAGTCCTGCCATGAGTGCAGTGCGTGACCTTTCACTCCATATTCTCTATGAAAATATGCTTATGATATGAATATGACATAACTGAGATGTACTTTATGCAAGATGAGTCTTATAAGATATCATTGGAAAGGTTATAATTTACTGAATGTGATTACCCAGTTTATATGCCTGTATCATTTCTGTATCTGAAGTTAGAAATATTTACTATGTATCTATTTCAACGATGCTACTTAGGGTGATGCCCACTGCTAGTACTGTAACTTCAGGTACAACAATTGAAAAGCTCATGACAGGGCTGTGGACCCTGTGTCCATGACAGGGCTGTGTCCACCAGCAAGGACAATGGACTGTGAAAAGCTTGGCCTTCTTGCAGATGCTCCATACTGCCAATGTCTCATGGACACTGTGATACTACAGCGTCTGGTAGTCTTGTCACCTGATACTAAACATTACCTGAGAGTCGGGACTTCCTGTAACTTTCTACTGGAAAGAAAGGAAGGTCAGGTTTGGGGGAAAACAGGATTCCTGCCTTATGTAAATCCTATTTAAGAGTGAGGAGGAAGGCAAATGGGATTTCTCCTTTCCATGGCCTGTCTGCCCAAAAAGAAAGACTGCAAAAGCCACCTGAAAGGAAGCGGGGGAGTCCAGACTGAGACAGGGGTCCAGTCTGAAAAGAAATTTAACTGGAACTCTAAACCACAGAAACTTTGCAACCTGCCTAAAATAACATTTTGGGTGAGAATTTGTATTTTGTAACCTGTTTCTTAAGTATATTGAGGTACCACTCTTGCAGTGATTATGCCACTGTGCTGTTTTGGGGTCTACCCTGAGCAGTAAGGGGTTCCGTCACTGCCTGCCCTGTAACCTTGGGGTGTCTTAATGCTGCACAGCTATGGTTCAATTCCCTGAGACCAGCAGCATGCCCTCAAGTACTAGCTAGCCTAGTTACTCCTTTTAGGGTGACACCAACATCTTCTCCAGTCCTGTCAATCTCCCCCCTCAAGGTTGTCCCTCCATTCTGGACAAAAAACTCTCAGTTCCAAGCATCCTTTAAAATGGCTTTTTTCGTTTTTTCCCCTCTCAGACCATGATATTCAAACTGGAGATATTCCCTTTTGACTTAATGTCTCAATGTCTTTCCATTAACTCTAATGGTCCATCATTGTCTCTTCCTGGGCTGGACAATGCATTGTTACCTGAAGCTGGTTTTGCACAAATACATAGATTCACAGAACCACAGTCTGTACAGATAGCTCATAATGACCATCAAGTTCAGAACTTTACAAGCTTTCATAAATGACCTTACTCAATATACTTCTATAGAACAATAATACAATTTGCAATCAGTTTGTTTAGCTGCATATTTTGGGGGCATTAACTCTTCTTTTCTCCCCTTGGGGTTTCTGGATCTTGTCACAGGTGGAACTCTGGGGGAGCATGTGTATGCAATTAGGTGCCTAGGAGGTCTGAGATACTGGTTTCTCGGACTAAAGAGGCTGGACTGCAGAATCCTCTATGACACAGAAGGGTTCAAACAAGAGGTTCAAGCCTGGAAGTGCACCCTCGAGGCCCAAAGCTAGCAGTAGTGACTAGATTCTGCCTGGATCCAGTTGGCTTAGGAGCACATGGGACCCAGCATGTGGGTCAACTCATAACAGACTGATGTCTATTCAGAGGAGCACTGGATCAGGTTGTAGCAAAGGTTACGGTACCTTAATTTATACCTTCTTACATCCTGATAATTGCTTTTCTTACCCTCTCTCTTCTTTGCTCTCAGTGTGTGAGCAGCTGTATTATTCATTATTTTTAATATTTACATTGCAGAGCCCTCCATGTCTGTCTAGTGCAATTTTGTGAGAAGCTGAATGCAATGAAAATCCTCCCCTGTAACTCTCCCCAACGTCCAAAAAAGAGAGAGGCTGTCCTTTTTAGCCCATGACTTGTCTATGGTTGATTGTCTCCAAATCTATGGCACTGTTGAGAAATAGTTTTGTGTTACTAACTCAGACACTTCTCCAGATTAACAAGGACACTAATTAATAACAAGTAATTACAGCACAATAATATCAAAAAAAGGTTTATGATTTATTCTATCTTCCAACTTGCAACCAAAAGCCAAAGTACAACATCCACTTCTCTTTACAAATAGGTGTCCTAGATTTTTTGGGTCTCAGTGGCATCTCATGACAGCACAATAAGTTTTATATGCAGATCAGGCAAGTATAGATTCCCAGGCCTGGCTCAAATTGTCAGCCCCAAATCTGGCCCAATCCATTTCTTCTCTAATGATATGTCCAACAAAGGTGCAATTTGGGGGAAGAGTGAGTTTTTAATACAGACACCTATCTATTAAGAACTCAGCTGAGACCACCAATTCATGTAGGACAGATATCAATGGTGATGGGATAAGGGTATAGAGGAGTGACACTGAGTCAGAAAGGGTTAAGCAACCAGCAAACTAAAGTGACCCAGATCAACCTTTAAGAACATATTAGAGAAGTATTGACATGATAAACAGGGCCGTTTCTTGTAGATAGTTATCAAACCATGTTAGATAGACCATAGTGTTTGTATTGGCACAATGTATATTACCTGTTCTTCATCCAAGGCATATCGGCTGTGACCTGCCCCAAGAGGCTATCGTAGCCTGCCAGAGAGCTATAAAAGAACTATGGGACCTGATCCTTTTTTCGTCTCAGATCTGCTTAAGCTTGGTCAAGGGAAGCTCGAGTTGCAAGACAGGTTTCCAGCTCCAGTCTGGATTACCCTGCTATTCCTCATGGAAGAATTTAAACAGACTCGGCACATGGACTGCCTATTGGATTATAATCTGTGGAACTGATTCTGGAAAAGCTTTCTATAAATCAACAGCTCACCATCTCTACAATGAAACTGACTCAAGAACTTTATCCATATCTGCATGTATAATGATCTTTTAACCACAATAACTCTTTTTTAAAATAAATATTAGTTTAGTTAATAAGAAATGGTTATAAGCATGTATTTGGGTAATATCTGAAATATTCATTGACCTGGTGAGTATGTGTCCAATCCCTTAGGATTGATAGAACTTTATATATGGTGAACAATATTTTAAGTAACCCTCACCATATTTGACTTGGCTGTCTGGGTGGGAGCCCAGAGCTGGATTGCTTAAGGGAGCTGTGGTTTTGGCTTCTGCATAAGCAGTCAGGTATTGTAGAAGCTGTTTTGTTGCTGGCTTGGTGAATCTAATTATTAGAATAACCCCCAGTTTTGGAGATTGTCTGCCCCATTCTTTGCGGTTTTCCCTGACTGAGCACTTAAGTCGATATAGTTAGGTTGACACGGTGTCAGTGTAGACACTGCGTTGCTTACATTGACTGTTGGTGCCTTTCAGAAACTGTCCCACAATGCCCACACTGGCAGTTAAATTAGTGCAAGGGCTCCTGGTGAGGAAACACACTCCCAACACAAGTATCATAGTGTAGACATGCAAAACAGATTCAAATATTGTAGTGGTTGCATGTCAATATAACTTTGGTTGACTTAATCTTAATTTTGTAGTGTAGATTTGTCCTTAGTGAGACACTTAAAATAAACACAGTATTCCAACTGAAGCCTCATCAGTGCTGAGTAGAGCAAAACTAGTACCCCGTGTCTTACATATGTCACTCCTGTTAATACACCACAGAATGGTATGAGTCTTTTTTGCAACTGTGTCACATTGTTTATTCATATTCAATTTGTGATCCACTATAATCCTCAGCTTCCTTTCAGCAGTACTACTGCCTGAGCCAGTTATTCCCCATTTTGTATTTGTGCATTTGATTTTTCCTTCCTAACTATAGTACTTTGCAGTTGTCTTCATCAAATTTCATTTTGTTCATTTCCGATTGATTCTCCAATTTATCAAGTTCCTTTCTAATCCTGTTCCCCAAAGTGCTAGCAAATCCTCCCATCTTGGTTTCATCTGCATACTCTCCGCTCCACTATCCAAGTCATTAATGAAAATATTGAATAGTACCGAACCCAGAACTAACCCCTTGATACATCCTTCCAGTCGGACAGTGAACCATTGGTAACTACTCTTTTCAACCAGATGTGAAATCACTTTATAGTAATTTCCTCTAGACCACATTTGCCTAGTTTGCTTTATAAATTTCCCTAGATTGCTGACTATGGAGGAAGAGAAGGCAGCCCATGCACCACAGTAGTAGCACAGAGCTCTGGAAAGAAAGGGGATTCCCCATTGTGATGAGATCCCCAGGGTACAACCTGGAACTGTGAGCTGCCTATAACATTTGTTAGGGTGAGAGACTGCTTGAGTCAAATCTTGTTTAGTCTGTTGAAGTTAGAATTAAGACTGTGTTTCTATTTTTATTTCTTAGAGTAACCAGTTTTGATCTCCATGCCTGCTATTTATAATTACTTAAAATCTGTATTTCTGTAGTTAATAAATCTGTTTTATATTTTACCTAAAACATTGTGGTTTTGGTTGAAGTGGTTGGGGAATCTCAGCTCAGCTTAACAAGGGCTGTTGCACATCCACTACCCTTTTAATGGAGTGCCAAGCTAATTAATGAGCTTGCACTGCCCAAGGAAGTCGTGAGCAGAGTAAGATGGCATATTTCTGGGGTGCAAGGCTGGGGTGATTGGCTGGTGCCTCTCTGTGCATGATTCATGAGTAGCTCAGGGAGCATTCATATAATGCAGCAGGGTGTGGGGCTCCACATGCTGATGGCTGAGTGATCACAGCACCTGGAGAGGTTTGCTGCTTGTCACGGGCATAGCTTCCTGAGAGACAACTCAGGCTAACGCACAGGGAACACTGCAGTCCCACACTTCCAGGTTGTACCCCAGGGATCATGTCACACCCATGCATCCCAGCAGTGGCATAGGACTTGGGGCGGGGAGGGGGAATAACAAACCTTCTGAATGGGAGGGAAGGGGGAAATGGTAGATATGGTATATCTTGACTTTTAGTAAGGCTTTTGATACTGTCTCACACAACCTTCTCATAAACAAACTAGGGAAATACAATCTAGATGGAGCTAATATAAGATGGGTGCATAACAGGTTGGAAAAACATTCACAGAGACTAGTTATCAGTGGTTCATAGTCAAGCTGGAAGGGCATATTGAGTGGAGTCTTGCAGGGATCAGTCCTGTGTCCAGTTCTGTTCAATATCTTTATCAATGATTTAGACAATGGCATAGAGAGTACATTTATAAAGTTTGCAAATTATACCAAGCTGGGAGGAGTTGAAATTGCTTTGGAGGATAGGATTAAAATTCAAAATGATCTGGACAAACTGGAAAAAGTGGTCAGAAGTAACGGACTGAAATTCAGTAAGGATAGATGCAAAGTACTCCACTTAGGAACCATCAACTACACACTACAAAATGAGAAAGGACTGCCTAGGAAGCCGTACTGTGGAAAAGGATCTGGGGGTTATACTGGATCACAAGCTAAATATGAGTCAACAGTGTAACACCGCTGCAAAGAAATGTAAACATCATTCTGGGATGTATCAGCAGGAATGTTGTAACAAAGACAGGAGAGGTAATTCTTTCACTCTGGTAAGGCCTCAGCTGGAGTATTGTGTCCAGTTCTGGGCCCCACCTTTCATAAAGATGTGGACAAATGGAGAAAGTCAAGAGAAAAGCAACAACGATTAAAGGTCTATAAAACATAACCTATGAGGAAAGACTGAAAAAATTGGTTTTGTTTAGTCTGGAGAAGAGAAGATTGAGGGTGGACATAACAGTTTTCAGGTACATAAAAGGTTATTACAAGGAGGGGGGGTGAAAAAATGTTCTTAACCTCCGAGGATAGGACAAGAAGCAATGGGCTTAAATTGCAGCAAGGGAGGTTTAGATTGGACATTAGGAAAAAAAATAAGATGTTATGGAATCTCCAACAGTAGAGGTTTTTAAGAACAGGCTGACAAACACCTTTCAGGAATGGTCTAATTATTACTTTGTCCTGCTTTGAGAGCAGGGGACTGGACTAGGTGATTTGTTGAGGTCCCTTCCAGTCCTACATTTCTATGGTTCTGTGCCCCCCATAGGCAGCCCAGGGCTCTCTGGGGGCTGGTTGCCCATGCCCCCCTCCATAGGTGGTTCAGGGTTCTGTGGAAGGAAGGGTTCCCCATACCTCCCATCGTGGCCCAGGGCTGTGGGGAGAGGTAGTTGCCCTTGCCCCCATAGGTGGCCCAGGGCTGTGGGGAGAGGTAGTTGCCCTTGCCCCCCATAGGTGGCCCAGGGATGTGGGGGGAGGTAGTTACCCTTGCCCCCCATAGGTGGCCCAGGGCTGTGGGGGGAGCGGGTTGCCCATGCCCCCCATAGGTGGCCCAGGGCTGTGGGGAGAGGTAGTTCCCCTTGCCCCCCACAGGTGGCCCAGGGATGTGGGGGAAGGTAGTTACCCTTGCCCCCCATAGGTGGCCCAGGGCTGTGGGGGAAGCCGGTTGCCCATGCCTCCCATAGGTGGTGCGGGGATGTGGGGGGAGCCGGTGGCCCATGCTCCCCACAGGGGGCAGGTGCCTTGCCCCTCCTAGGGAAGGGAAGGAAGCGGTGGGCAGAGGGGAGGCGGGAAGCCAGCGGAGCCTAGAGGAGGAGCCATCCGGCGCAGCAGTAGGGCAGGCAGGTGGTGTCAGTCTGGGCTGGAAGTTGGCCTCGCAGGAGCAGCCGGACGGGACCCACCCGGGGAGGGAGTGACTGGCTGAGGCTGAGAGGCAGCAGCCGGGACAGGTGCCGGCTGCCCACCTGTGCGAGCGGCTCTCCCGCGGACCCTATGTGTCTGGCCCGGGAGCGCTCTCCCGCTGTGCTGCTTCGCGGGGCGCCCTCGGGATGAGGAACCTGCTGCTCCTTCTCTTCGCCGCCTGCTGGAGCTTGGGGCCGGTAAGTCCGCCGCCGCCTCCCCCGGGGGCGCTGGGCTCCTGCTGCAGGGAGGGGTGGGGAGTTCAGGGCACAGCCCGGCCCTGCCAGAGGCTGCTGCAGCGGGGCAGGAGCGAGACCTCGCCCCGCAAGCCCCGTGCGGAGAGTCAGCCCGCAGCGCAGCGCGTGTCCCGGGGGGCTCCTCATGGGCCGCGGGGTGCGCGCCACGCGGCGACTTTCTCGTGCGGTGCGACCCCTTTGAGATCCGCGCGGGGACAGAGCGGCCGGGTGGGGGGGCTCTCGTAACCCCCCTGACTTGTGAGAACAAACGCCTGGGTTCAGCTTGAAAGGAGCAGGCGTGGGGCAGGGTTGCTTCCTACAGTGAAGGGGCTCCACCGCTTGTACAGGATCCAGTGGCCTAGGGGGGGGAGGGATAGCTCAGTGGTTTGAGCACTGGCCTGCTAAACCCAGGGTTGTAAATTCAATCCTTGAGGGGGCCATTTGGGGCAAAAAATCTGTCTGGGGCTTGGTCCCCCTTTGAGCAGGGGGTTGGACTAGATGACCTGCTGAGGTCCCTTCCAACCCTGATCTTCTGTCATTCTAAGCCCAGTGTGAACGCGGTGATTATAGAAGGGGCTGTGCCCATCCAGCCAGGGGCACCACAGGGCACGCACCATAGCAGCCCTTTGCTTGGGTGTCTCCTGAAAATGTCCAAGCTATTCAATGAGAAACAAATGTCTCAACCCACTCAAAAGTTACAGACCTGGATCCCGATCCTGCTCCCACTTAACTCCGGAGAAGGAGACTCGAGCTCTTAGCAAACGTGTGGAGTGGGGCCAAATGTAGAGTGATCCATCATCGGGCTGATGGTGCATTAATTACACCGCTGGTCATTCACTCAAAGTTAAGGCTTTATCTTTAACGTGCCGGTTTGTGCACATCAAGGGAGAGAAGGCAGTGAGTGACATTTGGGACTTATGTGCTGCAATATCTAGCACAGTAGTAGTGAAAGCCCTTAATCTGAATGTTCTTCCCTTGTAGGTTTCAGTAAGCCGCTGAGCCAAAGTCTGCTCTCATTTGCCTTGAAGTAAATCCAAAATAATGTAATTTATTTAAACGGTGTTATCCTTTATTTACACCAATATAACAAGAGCATAATTTGGCCCTTTATATTATTAGTATGTATTTTTCTTTTCTTTTTTTAATTGATTCAAATGAAAACAGGAAATGGTCCCAGCAGAGGTTTGAAAGGTGCTTAGAGTATTGTCAGAGGAGAGTTTGGAAGTGGTTATTATTTATGGCTAACGAGTTTTACTTACTGGAGTGTATCAATCTGTTAGGGTAAAAATGATGTTGTTTAACTAACTTCTATACTGTGCATGTAATAATAATTACACTAAAAATCCTTATGAAATTAGTTGCTGTAAAACCTTCCTTGTTTTAATTGAATCTAAAATTATGTTGTTTATTGACTATTTTATTAACTAGTTCATGACTTAAAGGGAGACACACAAAAGCATCTGACAACAGAACGGTTACCTTCTCTGCATTGTAAATTTAAAAACACAGACTATTGTGCACCAAACTTGGTAAGCCACACTAATGGTAAATGCAAAATGGCTGCCAGAAGCAAATTTTTGTGGTAAAATTATTGTATTTCAGGTGCCTGAAAAATTGATTTATTAATGGGAATACTGACAGACACTAAACTATAGCAGTCCACATAAGTGTATATGACAGCACAGGTCTATATTGACTACTTATGTAAACTATTCTTTGGTAGAACAGAGGGAATGAGAGCCTAAAAGACCAATCAGCAGTACTATACAGGATTGGGCCCTAAACTTTTTTAACTCTGATAAAGTACATCTGAATTTTACTCGTTCCTGTATTAGAAAATGAATGTTGTTACATACCTGACATGCAGTGGGAATTTGAAAAAGAAGTATTGAATTAGTTATAGCCTTTGGGCACTACAGAATTGTATTTTCTCAAAGGAGTAACCCTCTCTATTAAATCTCAGTTTCCGGAATCCTTTCAATCCTGTGATTGAAATTGTTTTTTCACAAGTTTCTTTGCCAAAATGTTTACAGTATGATTTACACTCTGCATTGGTGGTTCTCCAGTAAATTGTTATTTGCAATTCACACTAGCACTTATAATAAATAATAAAGAGTAGGAGGCATATTGCAGATTACTGAATTTTTGCAAACTGGCAAATCAAGAGATTATAAAACAGGCTAACACATCACAAAATACACTTCATTTATTTTGATAGTTTCTTGGTTACTGGGGCAGGGACTATATCTTCCTATTGATTTATACATCACCTAGCACATTAGGGCCCTGATCCTGATTGGGCATTTGAGTGCTACTAAAATGCAGATAATTAGTAATAATAAAATAATAATACTTGCAGGTTTTATTATTATTATTATTATTTATTATTATTATTGATTATTACACTTAGAAACCCTAACCTATATCAGGGCTCCATTGTGCTGGGTCCTGTGCAAATACAGAGTAAGAGACAGTGCCTGCTCTGAAGAGCTTATGATTTTAATAGACAATATAGAGGAAAGATGGGAGAAAGGAAGTAACATTTTCATTTTACACATGGGAAACTGAGGCTAATGCAGTCCTAGGATGTATCAGGTGAGGTATTTCCAGTAGAGACAGGTAAGTATTAGTACCATTATACAAGACACTGGTGAGACCTCATCTGGAATCCTGTGTGCAGTGCTGGTCTCCCATGTTTAAGACAGATGAATTCAAACCAGAACAGGTACAAAGAAGGGCTACTAGGATGATCAGGAAAACTTATCTTATACAAAGAGACTCAAAGACCTTTGCTAGTTTAGCTTAACCAAAAGAAGTTGAGGTATGATTGCTCTCTATAAATATATCAGAGGGAGTAGGAGGAGTTGTTTAAATTAAGCACCAGTGTAGACACAAGAACAAATAGATATAAACTGACTGTCAATAAGTTTATCTTGAAATTAGATAAAGGTTTGTAACCATCAGAGGAGTGAAGTTCTGGAACAGCCTTCCAAGGGGAGTAATGGGGGCCAAAAACCTAACTGGCTTCAAGACTGAGCTTGATATGTTTAGGGGGGGGATGGTATGATGAGACTGCCTACAATGGCATGGAGCCGATCTGCAACTGCTAGCAGCAAATATCTTCAGTGACTGGTGATGGGACACTAGATAGGGAGGGCTCTGAGTTACTACAGAGAATTATTTCCCAGGTGCCTGGCGGGTGTGTCTTGCCCACATCACTTTTCTGCTTTCTAAATATCTGGTAAATCAATAGAAACCTGAGCTAGGTTGCAAATTTCCTTCTCATAGGCCTTCCTCTATAGCAGTGGTTCCCAAACTTTAACAACCCACAAAGCCCTTTCACTAAAATATTCCATGGATTTTCTCCCTTACCTCAGCATAAATTATAAAAGCAGTGATCTTGGCAATATAAAATTTGTTTTTATGACATGCTTATTACACACTATTCATTATTATTTATCATTACAGTATTTTTATTACATTATGAAAATACCAACACTATTCCAAGATCTCACTTTTGTAGCTTGTATCACTTTTGATTAAGCCTGTTATAAGACAAGGCTCCTATCAGAGGTGCCAGTAGAAAAAAGGGTAGCAGGGGCAAAGGCCCTGGGGCCTGGCGGGCACTGTCAGAGAAGTGGGGGGGGGCACAGAAAAAAGGGGAGGGACCTGTGTGGAGACACACTGATGGCACATGACCCTCGCCTCCCCCGCCCCCATACTGGCACCTCTTGCTCCTATATTTCATCAAGGAATATCAGATGTGAAACAGCATGAAGGTATTTAAGAAGCAACTCACAGAGTTCCTCCTCCACAAGCATTCGGGTGTTGAGCAGTCCAGGCAAACAATGCACATTACAACAAAGCTTAAACTTGTTCATAATAATTTATTGTTCAGGGTCTAACTGATTGCCATATTTGGGGTTGGGAAGGAATTTTCCACCAGGTCAAATTGGCAGAGATACTGGGGGGGGTTTTTTGCCTTCCTCTGCAGCATGAGGCAGGCGCATATGCAGGTTTAAACAGGTGTAGATAGTGGGTTCTCCTTAACTTGAAGTCTTTAAATCATGATTTGAGGACTCCAGTAACTCAGTCAGAGGTTAGGGGTCTATTACAGGAGTGGGTAGGTGAGGTTCTGTGGCCTGCAATGTGCAGGAGGTCAAACTAGATGATCATGGTGGTCCCTTCTGGCCTTAAAGGGTATGTCTGCACAGTAATATAAGCCCAGGCTCGAGCCTGGCCTCAAGCCTAACCCCTCTTGTGTCCACATACAATGATGTTAACTTGGGGGTCAGATCTAGGGTCCAAGATCCTGCAGGGCTAGAGGGTCTGAGCCCATGTTAAACTGGGATCTTGAGTTTGAGCCCTATTGCTTTTCTGTATGCACACAGCCCAGACTTGATTTGGGCTTAGGAAATCCTCCGGATGTATCCAGGTTCCTTAGAGGAACTTCCTTAGTCCTCTCTAAGCGGACCACCTGTGGTACAGTCTGTTGCACGCTATTGCAAACAGAAGTCAACCTCCTTTTACAAAGGCAGCCGCTCAGGTCAGGGTTAACCCATTGTGTGCTGAACATCAGTCTGCAAGCACACTATCAGAGAGCCTGCAGGGTTTTCAATGGAGACTGATCAGAAGATGATTTTTGCAAAGACAGCTGCTTCCTGATCACAAGAGCACAGCTAGATTTTGGTGCACGCCACCCAGGCATTCCTGCACATGCAGCTCCAGGGAGGGCAGGGCGGGCCTGGGAGCAAGGGCCAGAAAGTCGAGTGGGAACTAAGTATCTGCCTTGCAGGGAGGGGGAGTGGCAGAGCTACCAGCTCAGCATGGCCGGGGGAGGATGACCCCCAGGACCCTGGCTCCTCCCTCTCCATACAGGGCAGCCACTTGGTCCCCATTCCACTCCCCCCTCCCCCTGCTCACCATGGGGCTGTATGTGCAGAGGTGCCCTGGCAAAGTGCACTGTGAGGGTGATTAGTGCAAACCAGCCCCAAAACTTCCCCACAGCCTCCGGGGGATCCAGGGTGCAGCAGGGGCAGGGATAAGAGATTCCTGAGGATGTTGGAGCACACTGCACCCCGACCCCGGGGGATGCACTTCACTGCTCTGCAGCCAGAAGCAGACAGGCTGGGGTGTGTCTCTGTTTTTCCTCTGAACCCTACATTTTATGTCAAACTTCAAAACAAACAGATAAAAATAAATAGATAAAAAAACAACCAAACAAAACCACCTTCACTGAACATCCCATTATAAAAAATCAAGAATCACAGTTTCATTTTAATAGTTTGACAGCCCTGGAGACTGATGTCCTAATTATCCTCAGAATAGGTGCACATGGGAATGAGAGTTTTTCCACAGTTCAACATATTCATAGTGCTAGAGTGTCAACACTGTAGGGAGGAAGGCACTCTGGGATAGGGTTACTTTGGCTTGGCTCTTAGCATTGCAGTGTGGATGCCAGAGCCCTAGGTTCCAGTATGGGTCAGAAAATCCTTAACCTAGGGTTAAAATGCATTGTAGATGCTCAAGCCCAGGATTTCCTGACATGAGTCAGCTGACTTGGATCCCACTA
The DNA here is from genome assembly GCF_003597395.2 of Chelonoidis abingdonii. NCBI lineage: Eukaryota > Metazoa > Chordata > Testudines > Testudinidae > Chelonoidis > Chelonoidis abingdonii. The sequence continues at coordinate 23,946,565 of NC_133770.1, read as the reverse complement.
ACCCTAGGGTTACATTGCTGTGTAGACAAACCCTATGAGGTGCTCAGAGAACAAGGGCCAAGTTTTCAGAAGTGTTATAACACTCATGAACTTCCACTGTGATGCTATGGCCAGACTGAATAGAACATCCAGTGCTCTGACTCCTGAAAATCTGGTCTTAATTAACTTGCCCATGATCAAACAGGAAATCTGCAGCTCAACCAGGACTTGAGCCTAGATCTCCTGACCCACTCCACTGCCTTAAACCCAAGACCATCCTGCCTCTCACTTATTTATAATACTTCATAGTGTACTAACTGATGTTCTAATATTATGTAAAAGTAATGCTGTTTTGTAAATTAGACCTCATTACAGGTTATTAAATCTTCGCTGACAAGAGGAGAGAGAGGCCATCACTTTGTGCATGAATTACAAAATGTGCAGATGATTGAACAGTTCAGCAAAGTCTTACTGCCTTATAATTTTTTCATTTGCTTAATCTTGCTGCTGTATTCCAAGAGACTAAAATGTATTATTGTTCCTAAATATTTTCTGTTGTCCCTACCCCCTCAACTCTGCCAACATTTCCACCCTTACCTTCCTGCTTGTCAATTTATTGCACAGTCACCTGTTCCATGCAGACTCCTGTGCATCGTGTGAGCTTCTTGAGTTCATTCCTCCAGTTCTTCTGCTGTGCTCCCTGCCATGAATCTCATTGACTTGAATAAAAAAAAATTTATTTGTTGTTCCCCTTCCTCTAGTCTCAGTCTGTCTAACTGTCTGTGCTCATGGGCAGGGACCCTTCCTTCTTGACTGCCTTGAAAGTGCCTTTCATATTGTGGGCAGTGCTATAAGCGAAAGAGGAATAATGATAACACAGCTGTTTTAAAATGAGTTTCTCACTGCATGCTACTTGCTTAAATCAAAGAATCTGTGATGAAGTATTGTCAGAGGCGGCTCTAGATATTTCGCTGCCCTAAGCATGGCAGCATGCCGTGGGGTGCGCTCTGCCAGTCGCCGGTCCTGCCAAAGCCTATACGCCTGCAGGAGGTCCACCGGAGCCCTGCCTGCAGAGCACCCCCCGCAGCATGCCGCCCCAAGCACGGGCTTGGTGTGCTGGGACCTGGAGCCGCCCCTGAGTATGGTGACCCCCAGAAGGTAATGGTCACACTGTGACAAAGAAAAGCAAATGTTATTACATTAAAGATGGTGCAGTTTGCTTGCTTGACACACATAGTGATGCAAATTCAGCTTTTCTAAAATGAAGCAGTTTTCTTTAAAAAATCAAAAATGTACTTGTCGCCCCATTAAGGATGTTATATTGGAGTACAGATTGACACACTGCCTTTCTGTAAGGCGGGGGCAAAGTTTTTCAGAAAAACGTTGGTAAATACATTATGTTGTCAAGGACTCTTTTTTATAAATGGCAGTGTTGATTTTGGAATTCTTCAGAAAGGAGTTGAGGAGGGCTCCTTTTTATGGAAGAGCATTCTTTTAATGTTTCATTTTGAAAAGCCAAAATGCATAGACTTTGAGAAGGGACTGTGCCTAGCACACTCTTAAGGCCTTAAAATAACAAATAAAAATTGTGGATTCTTTGATTGGTAGTTGCATCCATTATGGAACATTTTAATTAAAATACTTTAAGACCCAGTCCTGTTTGTTCATTTTAAACAGGTGAATGGCATCCACCCAGAATGCAGATTTCAGCTGGAGATTCATGAAGAGGAAATAAGATGTATGGAACTTCTAAACAGTGTCAAAACAGTGGCATTTAAAGGTAAGAAAAAGATGTGCTGCAATGCACAGATAGCTTATAAAGAAAAAATCCTTATTCATCAGCACTGTTGAACTTCTTTGACAGTTAAAATTACATTTTCAGAATTTATTTGTGCTGTGACTGTACTTTTTATGAATTGGATAATTCATGCTGACTTCGTATTGAAAGTAAAAACTAAGGATGAGAGGCCTAATTAACATTCTGATGCACATGGCAATTCAGATACAGAATCAAATTAATCCTTGATGTATCTCCATTGAAATTTATGGAGTTATGCCACAGGTGAACTTGGACCTCACAGCTTTATTAAAAGACTCCCTCCCACACGCAGTTTTCTGGATACAATAACATTAAAAATATACACGTGGAACTTACTGTACCTAGGTGGAGGAGGGAGGAGAAAGGAAGTGACCTATAATTAGATTTCATGAAGGGGAGACCAGTTCTACTTTTTTCTTCTGTTTTAAGCTCTTAGGGGGGTTTCTCTGCAGTTGTAACGTGAGTGGAAGGTAAGATGATCAGAAAACAAATAAAAATGTATGACATTTTCCTTGTAAGTTGGAGCCTCTGACAAGTTCACCAGTTCACAGAGCAAATATACTTTTCAGTATGAAGGTAAGAAATGTACCCTGGCATTTTCAGTGTGAACACAATAAATAATCTAGTGATGCAAAGGAAAAACAAATTGTAGCATTAAAATACCTAGAATGGAAGCCCTGATTAAGAACTTTGTTTAAAAAAAACAAACAATTTATTATCATTTGTAGGTAAGGTGTTTCTCAGCTGGAAGAAGATGTTTGTTATATGTATATTTTTATTACAATTATTAGTGTTATATTATATTTGTATAAGCCCTATGGCCAGAAGCTCCAGCGGGGGAAGAGTTCTCTACTCTCTCTACTGATGAAAAGGGAAAAGTGCTGCCATAAAAACCTCTTTTTTGCACAGACACCTACACACCCTTTGTGACGCTTGAGATGAACTTGGGAGTTTAGAAGACAATGGGCTCCAGGGAGGCTCTGAGAAGGAAAAGAGCTATTATATACCTTGTGGTAAAAACTTCATTTCTAGAGCTGGCTAGGAATTTTGCAGTTTCCACAAAATCAAAATTTTTCATGGGGAAATTTTTCTGTTTTCAGTTGAGAAAATTGAAATTAAATATTCTGAACTGAAATATTTCATTTTTTATCTGACACAATGCATTTCATTTTGAAACAGTTCAACAAAACATAAAACTGCATTTCCCTACCAGCACATGGCCTTGTGGAATTGTAGTTCAGGCCCCAATTCCCTCTTATGGACTGGGATCCCTCGAGGACTACATCTCCCATAATGGAATGGGGATTTCCCTCTGATAGAGCCTTGTGGTGCATAATGAGTTTCTTCTCCCCGTGCAACCTTTTTGGGATTCAATGCCACAGAACTTGCCAGACTACAGGTGTCAGCAGCATCCCTTTACCATGATCCCTATTTCATGATCCCCTGGAGGTCTCTGAAATTTCAGTGTGTGACTCCTAGAGGACATATTCAAATATGCATTTGCCTGCACTAACACAGTCAAAAGCAGTATATTTTTCTATCATTTCTCCTTTTGATTAATCTGGCTCAGACATTAGAAGAAGTGCAGTTGTAATAACAGTGGCTGTTATGTACATTGATATCTGTTCCAAGAAAATTCCCACTGAAATCATTTATCTACTCCTAGATTCTGTATTCATAGTGAAATTGTTTTATGGAAATAAGTGTTAAAGAAAGTGGTAAATGCTACATGAAAAATACTAATGCATAGCCAAATGGTGAAATGATTAATTATTTAAGTAGGCTTAGTAATCTTAAATTAATAAATTCATATGAGCTATTTAAAAATCCCAATTTAGTTAACTTCAAAATCCTGTTGTGCTGTTCACTGTTGCTGGGCTGGTCCAAGGAGGAGATCTCTGCTGTGAATTTCAGCTGCCTTTGGCTTTTGGAGAGGAAGTGCTAATGTGATGTTTTGACTTTTCTGAGGGGTTTCCTTTCAACATGTTGTTCAAGCCCTCCTACCATTTTATGGTGGTGGTTTCTCAAAAGGAATCTGCACGCTTCTTCTCATGCCTTGCAAGGAAGCAGTACTTCTGACATTATTGATTCAGTGCAGTGGGACCCAGTGGTGGAAGATGGGCTTGCACATGTAATTACGTGCTAGGCTGGAGAATAGATCCAGGGAAATGAATCCAGTTTATGGGGTGTATGCTTAACACCCTTGGATAATTTTATATCTACAACTGATTTTAAAGGTAACTTCTACCAAGAAACTGGCCAAATGGCACCCATAGGCTAATAATACTCACTTGCATATCCAGAAATATTTGTTATGTGTGTGTCCTTAATGCACCCATAAACTGTCTCTGTTCATGAGCAAAATATCCTAGTTTAAGGAATCTTCTATACTCAGATATACACACCCTTCACATTTGTGTTACACTCTGATGCACTCCAGAACAGCAATCAAAATACCAGGAAACTGAAGCAATGTAGATTGTCAATCAAAACATATAATAACCGTGAACCAGTTAAATCAGCAACAGTATGAACAAACGTAACAGTCCAAATGGCAAGCATATAGCAGCAGGCCTTGAGTAACTACACACCCCCAACCAGTGGTGAGCGGGAGCCGGTTTGCACCGGTTTACGCAAACCGGTTGGTAAATTTTGAAGCAGTTTGAAAACCAGTTGTTAAAAATTGTTACAAAACAAATGTTATAAAATGATCTTAAAACCAAATAATCTTAATCTTATAAAATGGTGTAAAATATAATACGGTGTACAAAATAAATTTCCAATGCAAAGGGACGCAAAATTCTAGCAGTTAAAGAGCAGTTTCTACAAGAGATAGGTCAAGATTTATGTTGCTATGCAAGTGCGCGTCTAATGTCATCGCAGGCTGCGATTTGGTCGCATCCAAGTTCATCCTGACATAACAACGTCTAGTTTATTATTTTATTAATGGGTTGCACTTGCCTCATTCGTGCACTTGCTCAACTGTTTTCTATACAGTTCAACACGACCAGTGAGTCATAGTCGGCCTGTTTGTTTCTAGTAAATTGCATGTGAGATTTTGATGTGTAATACTAACTGGACTGTTATTCGAAGATTGAAGTTTTCCATTCAATATTATTTACCCTTCATAATGAAACACCAGAAAAGCATTAGTGATTGGTTTTCCAATAAAATGACAAAATCATTAGTCTGTAGTTCTAGTGTGAAAATAATTATTAAAATACTGATGAGAATAATTTTGGTGATGAAAATATCTTAAATGTTGAATCATCTGAAAATGTGTCCACAGTGAAGAAGAATACATGATTGTGAAAATTTAGGACCCGATTGTTGGACTTCCGAGCAGGCATAATATTTTTTAAAGAAATATAATGCCATGATAATTAAAGGCAAAAAACTTGGCTGTTCCCACTGTGCAAATACGTCACATTTGGGGGTCCTTGGAGGAAAATATTTACACATTTCTTCGGAATGGCAAAAGTGTATTATTAAAGCATCTGGAACTGATTAAAAAGTTCAGCAAGAAAAAAAAAGAAGGAACATTCTGAATCAAGCTCTCATTTGAGAGTTATAAATATTTTAAATGAATCTAAAAAAGAACTTCTCACTACAGTGATTGATAAACTTACTGAAAAAAATATTGCAATAACCAGCAAAATTTTCATCATAGTTTACAGCTTAGTTAAAAAAAAACCGACCAATGTCAGATATGGAGGATGAAGTAGAGCTACAAATTAAGAATGAAACTGATTTAGGGAACTGCCTACATTCTCGATTTTCAGCCATCAGAATCGTAGAGCATATTGCTGAATTAATAAGAAAACAAATTTTTAGTAAAATCATCAAAAACAATTCAAAGATTTGTATTATTATTGATGAAGCTTCTACAATTTCAAGTAAAACTGTGCTTGTAATTCTTATAAAATGTGAATTACAAAATTCTTCACCAACAATTTTTCTCAATTTAGTGGAATTAGAATCAACAAAAGCAGAAAATATTTATAATACTTTGAGAAATACGCTAACCAATACAGGATTTGACACAGAATATTTAAAGAAAAATTTAATCAGATTTTGTTCTGATGGCATGAACACCATGCCTGGACATAAATCTGGAGTTGCTACAAGACTGATTCAAGATTTTCCAAACATTATAATTTGGCATTGTTTGAATCATTGGCTACAACTGGCTTTAGATGATGCTCTAAATGATATCAATGAAATAAGCCATTTCAAGATTTTTTGGACAAGATTTATGCAATTTTTCATCAGTCAGAAAAAAGTCAGTTTGAACTTAAACCAGTTTCTAAAGAACTATATATTGAAATCATCAAAATAGGCTGTGTTTTTGGTCCACGATGGACTTCTTGTAGCCTTAGAGCTATCAAAGTGGTCTGAAGAGCTTATCCAGGCCTTTATATTTATTTTTCCAAAAATAACAAATTTTCTGGCATGGAAAAAAGATTGAAAATCAAGGAATTTTTAAAAGACTTGGCATTAATGATTGACATTTTGGATGAACTTGCATTATTATCAAATGCACTGCAAGTGAGACAATTGAGTTTAACAAAGGCAGATAAGGTAATCAAATGAATGACTGATTTTTTTCATACAATTGAAAGATAGTTTTGGTATACACAACCATAAAATTAATGAAATGATCGAAAGTGATGCTTTTAAATGCATAGAGTTTGAAGATAATGCATAGAGTTTGAAGATAATGTAAGGTTAAATCTATTACTTTGTCTCTATTACTTTGTCTTTGCCATGAGACAAAGTAATAGAGTGTATTATTGAAAAAAACGAAGGCAAGATTATTAAACGAAAATCACATTAAATGTAAAGAAGATAATTTAGGTCGTTCTAGTAATACACCTAAAATATTTGAATCATTCATGGATACCACTTCATGGAATATTGAAGAAGTCAGGTTACCTTGGAAATCAAGAGAAGAAAAAGTACATGAATTAAATAAATTCATAAAATTTGTAGTCGATTTAAATGATTTTCATGACTATGTAGAGAATAACATTGAATCAAAAAATCTTCCTGACCCAGAAACAATGAGGAAAGCAAAGCAAAATATGAACGCAATTGCAATTAGTTCTGCAGAAAGAGCTTTTTCGTTGATGAATATTATTTGTAGTGATTAAAGCGCGAATTTAACAATTAAACATATCTCAAGCTTTATGACCATCAATTTGCTGGGAAGCCCACTAAGTTCCTGAAACCCAATACCATATGTTAAATCATGGATGAGAAGTCATCTATCCGCATTAGATACCAGAGTTCGTGTATCCAACACCAAAGATTATGGAGAAGATCCGGAAGCCATTTGGAAATTACTACCTAATTAGTAATAAATAATGTACTTAAATATTCTTTAAAATATTGTTTGTTGCATTGTATACTTCAACATGAATATACTTTTTATTTTTAATAACTTAAGCAGTTCACATGTAATATTTTAAAATATAAGAATAGGGATTTCATTCTTAAATATTATTATTGTTTGCTTACTCATACATCTCTTCTTTATATTTTCTTCTTTTCAAATGTATTTTAAATTTGTTTAATAAAGCAATACTTTGTTTCTATTGTAATAAACATGTAAAAATGTTTTTTATTTTTTTATTGTTAAGTATGACTCCCAATGACTCAATGCATTGCCACTTCTGATGGAGAAAGGTACAAAAAATACATACTGTGGCACATCCCTTAAATCAGAACTTTTTATAGGGAGCCTGTTGTTAAGATTTTGGTAGCTCATCACTGCTCCCAACGCTATGCGCGTGCATGCACACAAATTGGAACACTGAGTTCAGGAAGCAGGAACCAAGAAACAAACAGGAACAGGAAGCAATAAGCAGGAAGGCAACACACACACTAGTCATTGCAATTTACTTAACTGATAAGAACAATGTAGTCAAATGGTTTTACTTCGAGATGGGCTAGTTGGCTTTGTTAAAATAAGAACCGCCTGAAACCTTTGCCCTAAACTTGAATCAAACATCTAAAGCTTATTTAAATAAAATAAATTGATAAAAAATATTTCTCTTATTTTGAATAGGAGGGCTCACTACATGGTCCTTGCTTCATCTTTCTCACTGATCTTGGTATCTGCTGCCTGTCACACCAAGGCCATAATAATGTTAAAATTCTTCCCCATTGACTGGCAAAGTGGGTGAGGTAATATCTTTCACTGGACCAGCTTCTGTTGGTGAGAGAAACTAGCTGGTCCAATAAAAAATATTACCTCGCTCACCTTGTCTATAATATCCTGGGACTGACATGGCTCCAACAACACTGCTTATTCCCATTGACTGAAATTTAGTCAGCAATGGAGGGACTCTCTTCCACTTGAGGAATAAAAACTCACTGAGCCTGCACTACTGAAGTCAGTGGGAATTTTTCCATTGACATAAATGGGCATAGGATTGAGCCCTGAGTCCCTAGGCACAATTCTCCAGAATCTGATTGCCATACATGGTGATAAGATTGGTTAGGGTAAGCCTCCATTCCCTCTAGGAGAGGCAGCCTCTCCTTTTGCCTAGAAATGTATCAGCAGTGAGAGGGAGAAGAAATATAGATTCATGATTTTTTTTGGTATGTCAGAAAGGACCGTTACAATTGTCTAGTCTGAGCGCCTGCACAACACAGGCCATACATATCACCTGTCAGTAATTTCTGCGTTATACCCGTAATCTTTGGTTGTGGTGTCCAGGAAGATCCTGTGGTCTTCATGGGTCAACAAAGCAATATTGTGGACCATGCCCTCTGTTAGTCGAACACTGTATATATACTATAAAAATAACAAATCCACAGTTTATGCTAATAACATGGATCCTGTGCAGGCCTGTCGACAGAAATTCCGGGCCCTGGGGGGATGGGGCTGAGGGTGGAAGTGACAAATTCATCACTTCTGGGACTGCGCCCCCCTCCCCTCCCCTCTCCTGCCCTCGCCTCCCCTGTTGGCAGGTCTGATCCTGTGTTCCACTTAGGATATTTTGTAGACAGTTTGTTTGGTCTATTGCCTTCTTATCTGACCTCATAAAAAATCCAAAGGGAAAAAACCTATACCAAATAAAAAATTACTTTTTAAAAATCGTAAAACAAGCCAGTAGCAAACTGCTGTTGTTGCTGTGGGTTTGACATTTCACACAGTTCTAAAGCAATAGATTCATATCTGTGCACCTTTAATTAACCTTGTAAAAGAGAAAGAATGACTGTCAAGGTCAAAGATGTTAGAGCTAGATTAGAAAAGTTAAAATCGTTAGATAATTAGGCTGTGTATCATAGTTTTCTGTATAAAAAAACTCGATAAAGATTTAATTATTTAAAAAAAAATCCCTGAAAACTGAATTTCTCTTTGATTTTGGGCTTTGTGGCTTAGACACTTCTAAATCAATAGTTTCAGATGTTACTTCCCAAATGTGTTTTGTGAAACCCATATGCCAATTAAAAATTTTAATCTTTGATGTGGTGTGTAATCTCCAGGAAGGTATCTAGATGGAAAAATAAGAAACCAGCTTTGGCAGGAATTTTCACAGAGAACTTTTACAAACATTTCAAAGAGAAATTTTGAAATGCAGTGGGTAATAGAAAAACAAAAGGACAAGCAAAAAGATACTCTAACTTATTCATAGATTTTAAGACCAGAAGAACCATTTTGATCATCTTATTTGACTTCCCACATAACACTGGCCATAGAATTGTACCAGAGCAAATAACTTGAACTAAAGCATGTCTTTTAGAAAGTATCGAAGATACTAATTTGAAGATTTCTAGTGATAGAGACTCCACCACATCTTTTGGCATATTGTTAAATGATTAATTTTATCTAAATGAAAGTTTTCATTTTGATCATTTATTTGCATTATTAAATATAGTTATAGTTGCCTATCATATACTCTGGACACATATGCCATGGGTTAAACCACACAAAATCAGGGTCAATCTGGGGTGAATGGGCAGAGGGCCATTTGGCTTGGGCCTCAAATTTAGACACTTATTAATTTTTTGGCATTTGATAAGTTTCACAACTTGTTTTTATGCACATCCCTATCGGACCAAAATGTTGTTATACCAATAGAATAAAACCCAGCAGGATCTTATTAAGAGGGTTACGGCAAAGAATCCATATTTATTGTAAATATAATAATAAAGCAAAAGATAAAAGTAAACAACATTGTTTGACTACTTATTCCTATCACTGCATATTCCTTATACACACACATATATTCATTCACATAATCATTCATTCAAGTTCTGTATAGGTGTTATAGTTATCAGCCTAGAAGTTGCTCATGCCAAGTTACTGGCCAGGTATCTTGGTCATGAGGATGGAATCAAGTCTGTGTCAGATGCACCTGATGCTCCTGGAGGTTGGCAGCAGAACCAGAGACTCAAAGTCTTCAGTCTTTAGAGTCCATTCTTATAGGATTTAATTCCTATGTTAGTCTATGGGAACTGTTTCATCCTGCTGTTGCTGACGCAATCAGCAGATGGCACATTCCTGATGGCTCCACACTATTCAAAGTTTGTGTTTCTCATCCTTCCAGGTGATGGGGTGGATCCCAGTTTACCCTCCGGGAGTTGTCTGGTGGTCCACTTGACACATTCTTCTGCTGATGGATACTCCCTTTCTAGGCTGGCACCTCCCTAACCATTCACGTACATCAAGCATTCATCAACATACATTCCATATCTTAACCATATTTTAATGTACTTTTTCCACCACTTTCGGAGTGTGTGCTAATTCATTTGAGACTCCCGGCCCTTTAATCACAAAGAGTTGGGGTCTGTTCCTATGAGCTGTTGCTATTACAATGAAGTGAAAGTCACTTAATGGCTTATAGCATTTGTTTACATTGTATCAATTACAGCTGAAGGCTCACAGCAGGGGTGGTAGCATAGTGTTCACATCAAGAACAAAGTCAATTAACTTGTTTGTAAGTTTACATAGTAATAGAGTATCTTTCACAGGACAGATACAATCAATGGTTTGTACAGATAGTAGCTTAGAAGTTTTAACAGAAGACCCAAGAGATTTTTGTAGTTGCTGAAACTTTTGGATTTTTAAAGTGTGGGGAACAAATTATGGGGGGCCACTGTCACTTGGGGGAATCACTGTTAGTACCTTCTTTAATATCCCTACAATGTGACACACGCTCTCAGCTTAGAGCTGCAAATTTAAGCAAAAGAGAGATGTGATTTGGTAAAAAACATAATTTTTTTGTTAACTGATATAGATTTTGTCATATTAAAGAGTTAAAAATGTTCATAAATATTAATAAAAATATATCAGTTCTGATGGCACAAGATTAGATCGTGATGAACATGTCCTCTTAGATCAGCTGATTTTATAAACAAATCACTGCTAGTGGTTGGTGCTGGATCAAGTGAGTATTGAAAGGTAGAGTATTCTTACATTTTAGTGTCTTTATAGTTTTACATCTAGTTGACTAAGGAATTATTTATGTGTGAGAATGCCTCATTATTATCTTTATATAGTAGCTAAAAGAGGTGACTGGTTGTTTGGTTGAGTCCTATCTTGGTAGCTTGGCCATCATCATAGGCTTTCATAGTCTATAGGCCCAGATTCAAGGTGAAAATTTGTGAGGACAATCTTGTACAGTGAGTTTCATGAGGACACATGTTTGAAATTTTTGGACATTATATGCATCTGTCAGGATAGGTTAATCAATGGCTATTATCCAGGATGGTCAAGGACACAATCCCATGCTCTGAATGTCTCTAAACCTCTGATTGCCAGAAGCTGGGACTAGACACTAGGGGCTGGATCACTTAATAATTGTTCATTCCCTCTGAAGAATCTGGCATTGGCCACTGTCAGTAGACAGGATACTTAGCTAGATGGACCATTGGTCTGACCCAGTATGATCTTCTTATGTTCTTATCTGTACATCTCCTGGTGTCTAGTCCCAAGATATGTAGTGATATCCAATATTGCATCCAATTCTAGGACACTATGCCAATTTAAATGGGCCCTCAAGCCAGTTAGCCCAGCTATCTCAGCTTCTCTCTGCAAGACCATGGCTGGTCATGGCGGCTGCACTCATCCATTTAGTTGAACGTTCTAGCTAGCTTTAGGCAGAGAAAAGAACAGACTTGTCAGTCATTTACTGCTAGTAAAGAGACTAAAATTACCATTACTAGTTTTCTAAATGTGCAGTTTTCATGTGTATTGAGGTTTGGTATTTGTTATTACACTAGTATTCAAAGAACATATTTATAAAGAATGTCCAAATTACTGTGATGTAAGATCATAGATACAAGTCCTAAACTTTATTACAGACCAATGGAAAACTGTCTTCTAAACATCTTTAGCATGACTTTCTACTGCTAATGTTCTAGATAAAGTTCAGGGCCATTCATGCATACATTCATCCATTCAGGCATACAAACAAATATTTATAATCCCCAAACAATATTAAAAGTAGGACTGGTCAGGAAATTAGGACATTTTCCCTGGAAAATTTTCCCATAAACATTTTTTTCATTTTTGCTTGAAATTTTAATTTTTTCATTTTGGTTTCAATAGTTAAACTTGTTGTAAAAAAAAACAGAAAAGCCACAAAATTGAAAATTTTTGTTTGCCAAAAAATGTTTGTGTAGGAGTTTTGGTTGTCTGTTGTAAGATTGAAAAAATTCAAGGTAAGCAGATACTTTTTCTGAAAAATTTAATTTGATCAAAACCCAATAATTGGTCAAAAAATTTCAATAGAATTTTTTTTACCAACAACATTTGTTAGACTAAGTCCAAAGATACATTAGAAAAGAAGCATTTTTGATAAATAAAAACCAAGTTCTATTTATGTTTATTTGTTTTAACCAAGAAAATCTGTTTGTTGTATAGCTAGCCTTGCAAAATTCTACTTGCAAGGGCTAGTAATTTTTATAAACTAGCAAGTAATTTTTTTGGTTTAATTTAACTCCATTGTGTATTGTTGGGCAACCAGATTCTGTCTGGACTAGTTAATATTCAGGAAAACTGTGCAAGACTGCTTCAGCCCATTGCAGCCAATATTACATGGATTGTTCACAGCCTTGCACCCAGTATAGTCATTGTGACGGAATGCATCCCTGTATTCACATCCTACATGCTATTATAATAATCTTTGTACATGGCATGCCTTGTGAGGTATCATTTCAAAACTTATAACTTGTGGATCAGTAATATCATGGTAAAATGCATGTAGCAATGTTAATGTGTAAAGGTATGAAGTTGAACATAAGCTGAAATCATGACTAAAATGTGGTTCCCAGATAAGTCTGGGGAGTGGCTAAACCAGTTTCTCAAAGACAAAGGACAAGCTGATGCCCCATTCAAGGGTCAGCAAAGCTGATAGATCATCACCTGCGAAGTAGCCATTCTTTGGCAAGAAAGTGGGGGGCAGGGACAAAGATCTGCATCTTAGCAAAGAAACAGTATGAGGTTTCCTTCCTCCACCAGACCCCTATCTCTTGTTTCCCAGCTGGAAATGCTTTTCAAAGAGGGACTGAAACTATAAAAAAGAGGAGCAAACTCCCTAAGAGTCCCCTCTCTCTCACTTCCCATCTCATGCTCCGCTCCTGAGAAGACAAAGGAAACAGCCATTGGACTCTGGGGAAGGGGTCCTGACCTGAAAGTTTGGTCAGTAGTGCTGTTGGAAGAATGTGGTGAAAAACTTTCCTTTGAATCTAATATAGTTTGTTAAACTAGGCACTAGAAAGCATTTTTATCTTTATTTTCTTCTAACCATTTTTGCCTTTTATGCCTCATCACTTGTACTCACTTAAAATCTCTTTCTTTGTAGCTGATAAACTTGTTTTATTATTTTATCTAATCCAGTGTGTTTAACTTAAGTGTCTGGGTAATTCCATTTAAGGTGGTATTTTATTCCCTTCCAAGAATAACAGATTTAATGTATTTGGACTGTCTGGGAGACTGCGGAGCAGTACAAGGCATACATTTCTGGTGGGAAATCTGGGACTGGGAGTGTGTTGGGATTATCCTGCAGGATAACCAAGGCTGTTGAGATCCAGAGTGTGACTGGCAGGCTGCAGTTACACAAACACATCTGGGGGTGATCTGCATGCTGGCTACCTGTTTGTGAGTGGTTCAGGTTGGGCACTACAACAGTAAGGCATTGCAAGACACCCCAGGCTGCCCAGCCAGGGTGACACAGCCCCCTCTGATCTGCATTGCACCCTGTTATGTCAGTCATTTATCCCTGTGCAAAGTAGATGTAAAGCAGACATAAAAGGCTACTGTCAAGGTAAAACTGACTTAGTGTCAGAGAAAGCTGGTATGGAACTATTATGGCCAGGGCCGGCTCCAGGCCACAGCGCACTGAGCGCGTGCTTGGGGCGGCATGCGGCGGGGGGCGCTCTGCCGGTTGCCAGGAGGGCGGCAGGCGGCTCCAGTGGAGCTCCCACAGGCGTACCTGCGGAGGGTCCGCTGGTCCCGCGGCTCTGGTGGAGCATCTGCAGGCACGCCTGCGGGAGGTCCACCGGAGCCACGGGCCACCGGACCCCCCGCAGGGAAGCCTGCGAGAGGTCCACCGGAGCCGCGGGGCCGGCGAGCGGCAGAGCGCTCTCCGTGGCATGCCGCCGTGCTTGGGGCGGCGAAATTGCTAGAGCCGGCCCTGGTTATGGCTGTAGTCACCTTGTCATTAGCATTAAGTGAGCTTGTTCTAAATTTGCTTTGTTCCCAAGCCTGTAATTTCTTTGCCCTTCTCTCTTTTCCTCTTTCTCATTTACATATCAAAAGATGCAGAAAGAATTTCCGTCCATATGTTTGTAAACTGCCATGTATGCTGTACTGCATAGTATTGCATTCAGAGCTTTGGACTTGAAAAACATTGCCCGTAGGAACTGAGGCCTCTTTAACGTATGGTCTGATTACCATGTGATAATCAAGTACAAAATATAACTGCTTCCCACACTTTAAAACAAACCATGGGCTAGCTGACAACGTATTGTCTCATTTTCAGACGGCTTTCATTTTATCTTGTTTATTGTACACAAGTCCTTTACTAAAAAGTATTAACCACCCCTCCTCCCAGAGTTCTTCAAGACTTTGTTTGAACTGGCACTCTCCTCTATAATCCAATTGTAAAGTGCCACCTAGTGCTTTATTATTATATTATATTATATTATATTATATTTTATATTATTCCTATCCAACCTAGTGTTTTATATTTTTAGGGGGATGGAATCATATATACCTAAATAATTTTCATTCAGAAAGATAGGAGACGAGATACCATGGTGATACATGTAGTCTCAGTACATACACAAACAGAAAGATGAGAAATGCACTTTAGTTTACTGTGTCTTTCATGCTGAATGTACCACAATCATTACAGTCCAACCATGCAAATAAAATGTGTATTATAGGCTAATGTAGGAAGGGAACAGCGATTCCATGGCCAGGTTTCAGGGAAGCCTATTGAGCAAAGGGAAGCTGCTAGGTTGTGAGGGGTTAGAGTTGATTGTTTTATTACATGGTGGGAGTCATAGGCCAGGGAGAAGAAAGGGTCCTTATGAGGAAACTTGAAAAGTGAATCAGTTAGGGTCAGGGAAGCTCTCCCTGGAAGCTCTCCATGGAAGAAGGAGCTGTTCTCTGAGTGTGGTAGCTGTAGTGAGCGGAGGTAAAGGGAAGTATAGTATTTGAGATGTATGGGGAATGGCAGACAAGAAAGAGATAAGTCAGAGAAATAACACTACTGGCACAGTACACTCTGTGTATGTGTGTGTCAGGATGGGAAGGTACACAGCTAATAATCAAGACTTAAGAGTTTATTTGTACAGGATGCTAACATGGAGAGGAAATGCATAAATGAATCTAACATAGTGGGAATGTGCTCGCATTTCTGGGGCACCCAAGAAAAGATAAGCTGCTGTGTTTTAAACAAGCTGAAATGCAGAGAAATGAATATCAGGAATTGTGTAAAATAAGGTTTTGGAATTACTGAGATGAGAAAGCAAAAGCCTGAGTAACTCTCTTCCAAGAGGAATTGATGAGATGTGGTTGAATCTGAGCTCTGTTTGGGGATAGTAGGGAACAGAGAGATGGGGATGGTGTGGTAAAGATTCCAGGGGAGATTGGGTGAATCTAGAATCTGAACATTTTTTTGGAAATTCCACAAAACATTCTTGTGGGAAAAGTCTTCCCACCATTGTGAGTATGACACTCACTATATTGACACCACCATCTACAATTTCTACCAGTCAGGGGTTTGACTTTCCTTAAAATATGGCAGCAAACATGTGCTACTTAATATTATTTTTGTACTTAATTAAAATGATTTTAATATATTATAATAAATTTAGGTCTTGACCTTAGTTGTCATTTTCATATTAAATTTTAAATCGGTTTATTTTTTAAAAGAAAACCTACATTAACCTTAAATTAAATCCTAACCTTAAATTAAAAAATCCAATTTGAATAAGAAAGTCTGATTTAAAAAGTATTGATTTTTATCTACCCTGAGATTAACCAATGTAAGTATAACACCTGAATTGCTGGCTGTATCCCACCCCTAAAAAAATACTTAGATAATAAGAACATAAGAATGGCCGTACTAGGTCAGACCAAAGGTCCATCCAGCCCAGTATCCTGTCTACCGACATTGGCCAATGCTAGGTGCCCCAGAGGGAGTGAACCTAACAGGCAATGATCAAGTGATCTCTCTCCTGCCATCCATCTCCATCCTCTGAGAAACAGAGGCTAGGGACACCATTCATTACCCATCCTGGCTAATAGCCATTTATGGACTTAACCACCATGAATTTATCCAGTTCCCTTTTAAACACTGTTATAGTCCTAGCCTTCACAACCTCCTCAGGTAAGGAAAAAAGGAAAAATCCAATAGACTCAGAGGAGGAGACCACCGCTTTTTCAGCAAATGGTATTGCTGTTGTTTCTTAATATTCCTGTGGCACTTTCTTGAGGCATTCAAAACCATAGATCATTGTGTTACCTGCCTGCTCTGCAAGAGAGAGAGAGAGAGACTTGCTGGTACTAACCTGGATGATGGCTCCTAGTCACACCAGTCTGTTTGCTATCCCAGACAAACTTCTCAGATCTTACTTTGCCTTATAGATTAACGTTTGCTGTATCCCAGTTCTTGAACTTCCCAGAAGTGTTCCCCTGTAGTGTCCAGTTCCTGTCACCGGGCACTCACAGTAATTACCAAGTCTACTGCCTCCAGAGACCACAGTGTACAGACCAGCTTATTAGATTCAACTGAGAAGGCAAAGGCTACTTAATACCACAGCACTGAGATGACTTTACAGTAAAAAGAGAATAAGTTTATTAGCAAAGAACAGAGATTCACAGATTCAAGTGAGTGTAGAGTAAGAATAATGGAAACAGTGAAGGTACAAATAAAACATAAGTATAACAACAAGCTTCTAAGACACTAATCATAACTTTCAACAGGCTAAATCTTTGTCGAAGGTCAGTTTCTCACCTGAAGCAGTATCTCAACCAGGGGTCCGGTGTCCCCTAGTGGGCCTCGAGCAGGTTTCAAGGGGACCTCCAAGCAGAGCCAGCATTAGACTCACTGGGGCCCGGGGCACAAAGCCAAAGGCCCACCACATGGGCTAAAGCCCAGGTTCCTGTGCCCCACCACCTGGGGCTGAAGCTGAAGCCTGAGCAATGTAGCTTTGGGGGGGCCCTGTGACATGAGGCCCCAGGCAATTGCCCTGCTTGCTACCCCCTAATGATGGCCTTGGCTTTATATGCAGAAAACCAGTTATTGTGGCACAGGTGGGTCATGGAGTTTTTATAGCATGTTGGGAGGAGGGGGCAACAAGGGGCTCAGATAGAAAAAGGTTGAGAACCTCTGACTTAAAGCAGCCTCTCAGCACCAGGATCTAACTTTCATGGGTGCAAAGAACTAAAGGGGTTCTTTTCATGACCTTTTATAGTCCAGCAAACCTTTGAAAGGTATAGTTTTGAAGAGGACCCCTAGTTAAGATCCTTTTTCCCTACTGTCTATACTCCAGTATGCTGACGCCATGCTGCTTTCTCATCCTCTTGTTAACTTGTTCTTCCAGTTTATCTCAGGTGCAAATAAGTTTATATTTGGCTTATCCTGCTTAATTCACATCACAGATCTAGGCAGACCAGTAAATCAACATTCCTTTGTCTGGGAGCATTTTGTTTATCAACCGTGCCTGGTTACATAGTTTAAACATATTTTTAGTACATGCATATAACTTCTTGAATGAGAACCCTACATACATCTTGCAATGTTTCAGATGACCAGTATGATATAAGCTTTCATTTGATACTATGCATGACATTCTTTATAGATAAATACTATGACAGCAATGTGTTAGGTGTAGTGAGTTTGTCAGGTGTGATAGAAGTTGCTGTTACATGACAGTGAATGCTTTGCCAGTTGGCAGTGAGGATCCGTTAGAGTCACAACTCCTACATTAAGTGAATAGCCTTATGAATATTCTGTACAATGTCTGTAATATATGTACACCATTAGACATGGTAGGTCTTGTTAGGAAGATTAGTAGGACTGTTAAAAACAATCTATATTTTTTCATGAAATTGTGCATGATTTTGTGAAAATTAATATTTATCTAACTATCTCAAAGTTTTTGCCCTTGAAAATTGGGTAAAGAACAATAGTCACTCGGTAATTATCAGGACTTGGTTTGATTGAAATTGATTGAGATTTTTCAGGTTTTTAACTACACTGGAAAAATGTTTCCAAATTAGAAGATGTCTATAACTCTTATTTCATAGTGTTCAAATTTTGTTGCAAATATTTTGCGTAGCTATATGACATTTGTTAGGTGAATCACTTTTCTAACAAAAATGTATATGTGACTAAAATGTCTCATCACAAAAGGTACATAATAAAGGGGAGAAGAATTTGAGAGCCCATAAAAGAATATATTTTTAGATTGTAGCACTTTCAGCAGCTCTCACAGTTTTCACTGACTCCAGCATTATAGTTTTTGGCACTCCAGCGTTTTTCAGGAGCACCCACAGCCTTTCAGTGACTGCACATGCCTCCATGACATTTCAGCAACTCTATCAGATTTCCTTGGATCATAATAAATAAACCTAAAAATATACATAAATTAAACCTGAAAATCCATCGTGGAATTCTGATCACAGACATTCAAACTTCATTCTCATGATTTTTCTTGCACTCAGGCTTGGCATTTTGATGGAATTGCATTTCTTATTATTACATTCATTGGATCTATGAATTAGAAAAGATACAGTCCCTTCATCTATGGTTGAGAGCTTGCAGTGTCTGAAAAGCTCTCAGCAATAGGCATTGCATTTCACTGATAACTCTAGATGAAAGCCATAAAAAAAAACAAGGCCACTCCCCATCTCACTAGAGCAGGTTAAAAAATGCGGTGAGTGTGGAATTCTAAATTTCAAGATTTAGTCTGTTTTTCATTTCCATTTTTGTTCTTTTAAAAAAATTTTGTGAATTTTTAAAATCAAAAGGTTAATACAATTTTTTATCAAATGTGTTATAGAAACAGCTTTCATACTTCTTGTTCTAAACATCTCAGTCAGGTTTAACGCTCACAAACTACACCACAGGAAAAGACACATGCCTCTGGTAGTAAGACATACTATGTCTGCATTTGTGTTAATTCTGACTACCCTTTTACAGTTTAGTGACCAGGTCTTGATTCCATTGATATCAGTAGCAAAATTCCCACTGACTTCAGTGTTTGGATCTGTGTGACTGTTTCTGTCAGACATTTTCTGCAAATAAAGTTTTGAATCTGAGATTTGTTTTTTACACTGAAGATCCAGAATGATCCCTCAGTTCATGTTGTCTGAATCACTTTAAGTGCAGCCCAGACTACAGCCGCAATAACATCATGACATGTTTAAGAACTGAGACATTGTGAAGACTCCTAAAGAATTTGCAAATCATTGCAGTACATTCACCGTTATACACAGAGTATTTTAGGAAAAGGATGTCCGGTTGTCTCACGTTGACAGATTCGAGGGTATAATTATATGGATTTGACTGAGTGTTCCGCTGGAAAAATCATTGTAGCCATCAGCTTGTTGGAGGTGGGGTGTGCGCACACATTTTCATGACACATTTCAGCTCATTTTATTGGTCTTATGCACCTAGGGATGGAGCATGCTGGAAAGCTTTGCACCTTCCCCAGATGTGGAGTTCCTTAGGTGCAGCAAAACAGGGCTTCCCCCTAGCACCTTACAAAGTGTGCAGGAGTCCTGCCTCAAACTCTCTGCGCCTGTAATGGTGTAATGATTGGCAGTTCCAGCAGCTAAGTGTGGATGTGATCAAGCTGCTTGCTTGTAAACAGGAGCGATTTCTCCCTGCACCTCTATCTGTGCTCAGTATGGAGTTTGTAAACCTCATTACAGG
This sequence comes from Chelonoidis abingdonii, assembly GCF_003597395.2. Lineage (NCBI taxonomy): Eukaryota > Metazoa > Chordata > Testudines > Testudinidae > Chelonoidis > Chelonoidis abingdonii. The sequence goes on along the minus strand of NC_133770.1, from coordinate 23,926,360 downwards.
TATAGAGAATTTGAGGCAGGACTCCTGCAGGAGTTACTCTGGAGTTTAACAGTGTAACTGAGAGCAGAATTTGTCCCATAATTACCATGGGGTTATTTTACCTCCAGCTTTCATTTTCCTCTCTAAACCCAATTCACTGCCTTAAATGTTTATGACCATGAATATGGTAACTAATGTCTATACGGCATTCAAGTGCTTGTGTATTATGGTTCTATTACAAATCGTTTTGGTTTATGTCATGTCCTAAAACTTTTTGAGCTCAGAAAACATGAATCCACAGTTTTTCTAAGGGCTACATTATGCCAACGTTATTTACATTGAGTCGTACCTTTCTCCTTGTATGGCCAGTTGAAATCAATGGCTAGTGAAGTGAGGTACTGCTCAATGTGGTTAACAAGCTAGCTCAAGATTTATAGCACCTTGATGGTTTAATCTAAATATACAACTTCTAAAATATTAAAAAATTACTTTTCCTACTTCAGTTTGCCAGATTTTGAAGGTAGAATCTCATAATACTGTTTCTGTTGTAGTCCATCTAATCAGTGAAACATACAGAATTAACTTTGTTTTATTCTTTGTTTTCTACAGCATAGAAGAAAAAAACTGTAAAGTTTTCTGTCTGCAGTTATTCATAAAACATTCATTTCTTAGGCAGTCACATAGTATTACTCTCAGAACTCTTATCCCTTAAGAGTCAAACCAGTTTCTTGAATTTTAAAACACGTCACTCCAGTTATTGTCAATGAGAGACACATATTTTATAATCTCCAACAGTGTAGAGGAAGTATTGTTTACTGACTAGATCTGGGGACTGAATGTCAGGACTTCTGTTTATATTCTGTGTTCTACCAGGAAGTCACCCTGTCTCTGATTGTTTTCTCCAGCTGCCAATGAGTGTGATAATACCTAGCTATTTCACACGGGTGATGCCGAAGTCTCATTATTTTATTTATAAAATGCTTTGAGATCCTCTGTTTTAGTTAAAAGCCCTACATGTATTATGATAATGTATCCCCTACTACTGGGTTCAATATAAAATGAATATGAAACGCAGCTTTCTTGCTCAAGGTGGACTAAACCAGACAGCAAATCGCTTTAAGGAGCCACCAGCCCCACCAGCTCCTTTTACTTCTTTAAAGAAATGCCAAGAAATCGCCTCAAAGCTCTTTTTTAATACAGCTCCTCCATTTTTTGTAAAGCTCTTCCATTCGAGTGCTGGCTTGGCCTTACAATGTAAAGCAATGTAGGTTGTCTATAGCAGAAGATTTTGGAATGCATAGGTGCTGGAACTAGGAGTGCTGGGGGTGCTGCTGCACCCCCTGGCTTGAAGTGGTTTCTATCATATCCAGGGTTTATAGTTTGGTTGAATGGCTCTCAGCACCCCGACTATGCAAATTATTCCCAACTCCCCTGTTGGAATGTATATTGTGGCATTTTGTACTGTAGATTTATCAAATAGAAAATTACTACATGTATCCTTTTGTACCACAGATCTGCTCACAATCTCTTCATTAAATAAAAAATAATCAATGATGGAACACTGATGGTATCTTGTGTTGATGGTGTTATTGCTAAATGAGTAAAACTAGTGACAGGTAGCACAGATGACATGTTTAACAAAAGATGGCGCTTAGCCTTTGATGTGTCATGGTGAAATGAAATCAATAAAATAATTATTTTCTACTGATCCCATTTTTCTTTTTGATATTTTTTCTATAATTTAAAAAGTGTGACACCACTGACACACGTTAAATCTACAGTGTGTCTTTAAGACCATTAACATTTTAGCAGAGCAATCCTAAAATGTGAGCAGTTTCTGAATCAGCTTGACCTTTTATGCTCTCTGCTGAAAGGAACGAATTTTCCTTCATCTTTTACCAAAAGATGTAAAAAGTACTGAGTAAGATAGGTTTGGTTTTTTTAACTCTCTCTCCATTACATTTACTGTACATTTAATTTGCAGGTAGTCTGTTGTTTCTGCCAGTTGTTGACAACACGATATACATTTTTTTAAAATGTGTGATACAGCATGGCCAGAGGGCAGCAGGAGAGGGTTAGAAGGGAGCTTTATTCCCTGTAGAGGGAAGAAAGTTTGCTATAGATTAATTAGAGCACTTGAAGCCAATTAGAGCACCTGCAGTCAGTTATCTGATTAAAAACCCCTGCTTCAATCAGACAGAGGAGGAGTTGGAGCAGAAAACATTGGTGTTGGAGCAGAGAACAGTTTGGAGGAGTTGGAGCAGAAAGGATTGGTGTTGGAGCAGAGAATAGTTTGAAGGGAAGCGGAGGAAAGTTTGGAAAAGTGCTGCAGTGAACTAAGAAGTCCAAGACCCTACGTAAAGGGGCACCTGGCTTGTGCAGAGGGAGGGCAGGAAGCCCCCCCACAAGCTGAAGGGCAGAAGAGGGAAGTAGCCTAGGGGAAGGAACCGTCAGTTCAAGTGGTTCACCACTGTCCTCAGGGCCCCTGGGCTGGGACCTGGAGTAGAGGGCGGGCCCAGGTCCCTCCTTCTTCACTCCCCTCCTCTAGGACATTAATGGGGCAGTTAATATTCCAATTCAGGGGCAAGAAATGGAGGCTTGAATCCCCCTCAAAGAAGAGAAAGCGCGAGACCCATCATAATAGTGCCAGCAATTTGCCACAAATGTTTTATCGATGTGACTACCTAGAATCTTGCACATACACCAACGGATGTTTTTATAAATCCTGATAAAAATAATGTTTAATTATTTCAGCTGTTTACTTGTACTCTGATCCTACAAGAAATTATGTGCATGTTTAGCTCTATGCACTATGATTAGTTCCAGTGAATATTCACAGGGCTTGATCCAGTGCCCAATATGGTCATTGGAAGGACAAGGCATTGGATTGTGCCCACATTCCATAAAGTTCAGCGCACCCATACATCTTTGCAGGATCAGGGCCTTGTACTTCATCTGTCGATCTGAAAGTTAGAATCAAATGCCCTGGTAATGCATCTGTGGGAGGAGGACTTCTTTGCCTAAAACCCATTTTTTTTTCAGAAAGGAAAGTTAATTTTGTAACTCTTGAACATTGCTTTGAAAATACATTAATCAGAACAGACTCAAATAATTCATTATCCTGTTGCTTAGTGCAATGAGCTCCTTTTTTGGATGTTGTATGAATTGCTATAGAAGCATCAGTTCTATTTAGCTTTAATTAAGCAAATGTTAATGGAATTCTAAAATTTAGTATTGCTACCAATACATATGAACCCTCAGAAATTACTCATTAATCTTTGTTATCTTCATTACATACAGATGATTCCTTCAAGATGATCACATCAAAATGACATTATTTGTGTGGTAGACTTCATAAATAAATGCATTTCCAGAACAAGGGCAATGATTTGCAAAGTGACTGGTTAATCAGTGGGTTCTTATTTTAAAATCTTTTACCATTTTCTTAGTAAATATTGTCTTAGCAATTTTCCTTAAAGGGCCAAATCCTTCTTTAATTACTCCTGCAAAACTTCCTTTGGCTTAAGTAGGAATAAGATGACCAAGATTTATTTCCAGACGTTTATTTCACTTTGATGGATTCAGGTCTGCAACTTTCATTTTCATTTACAGGATGTGTTGGAGTTTGGGATAACATTACTTGCTGGCACCCTGCTGAAATTGGAGAGACTGTCACTGTCCCTTGTCCAAAAGTATTTAGCCACTTTTTCAGCAAACCAGGTATTTTGTTTTACGTTATTTTATGTAACTAGAATTGCCTTATTTTTTTTTTTTGAAAGAAAAACCTCACACTCTGCAAGGTTCACCTGAAACCATTCAGTTGGGTGAAATCTATTCTATGTCTATTGCAAATTAGTAAATTGTAAAAGCATGCATTTGGAGTTTAGGATATTTGTCTTATTTTTAGAGAGAGAAGAGTGAGCCTTCTCAATGGCGTCAGTAAGAAAGTAGGAGATGCCACCATGAAAGCACTAAATGAATTGTACCAATTACACAAATGGCATTTATTGTTTCCAGAACTTCAGATTTCTGTTGATGTTCTCATACATTGACACTGATCAAGCCTGAGGGTCCTATTGTGTTTGACCTGATTACATCAGTCATGATCGCCACTCAGATGCAGCTCTTTTGGAAGCTAGTCACTGCCTCGGTGCCTATGGGCAGTTCCCATTTGTTTGTGGGAAGAGCTCCCCTATCCTCTGGTGATGGGCACTTAAAAATGAATGCAACAATACTACATAAATTTAGATAAATTTACACTGGTGGGAATTACATGGATTATAATCATCTTCGTGTTGTTTTTTACCACAACTGAAAGACCCAGCTTAATCTCCTAGCCAGGTTGCTAGGGGCCTAGTTTAGCTGGTAATATCCAGTGTCACGTCTATCCAGGGTGCTTTAATTCTGCAGCACATCTGGTCAGTGCAATTATCATATTACACATTGCTTACATTTACATTGTCACATGTAGATCTCAAAGTGCTTTGCAAGGGGGTAAGTATTATTTTCCCCATTTTTCTGGTAGGGAACCTGTGGCATGGAGAAGTTATATAACTGTCCCAAGTTCACACTGTAAATCACAGAACCAGGAATTGAACCCAGGTCCTAGTGTCTTAATTTGGTACTCTATTCGCTGGATCATATTAGCCAGTATTAGGCTTTAGAGACTGGCAGAATCAGCAAGGAAATAGGTCTGTCTCTCTTTGTAAAAGGAAAGAAAGTCAAAAAAGGGTCAGAAACATATCTTCTCACAGTATTTCACTGTTGTAACCTCAGCTGTTGGTGGCTCATGGACATGTTACTTGGCAGGAAATATGAAAGTGGGTTGTAATCTACATGTGGGGAAAAGATTATTTTCATACAGCATATCCCTGTAACTGTAAGCTTTTCGGTTGGATATCAAGAACTTATGAGAGGGAATCATTGTACCAAAATTCCACAACTCTGAAAATAGTTTTTCAGTGGCTTCCGTTGTGGCTTTTCCAAGAAAACACTGGTAGTAGGAAAACCTAATCTATCTGGCACTTGTCCATGGGATTGAGGAGTAGAGATGGGTCATCAGTTGCACAAACTAAGTATAAATTAGAATAAGCATAAATTTAGAATTCCAAGAAGTAGGCAGTTTCTTCAAGCACAGCTACATTCATAGTGCTAAGCAACAGTTATATTGTTCCTTACCGAAACTCACAAAAGGAAACAAAGAGTTCTAGAATGTGTAAAAGGTGATCAAGATATTCTAGCTCAAATCTATCATTCAGACAAATCCAGTTGATGGGAAATGGGAAATCATTTGGTATACTGCATATACACAGTAATGCTTTTCTCCATCCGTGAAATGCACTCTCTTTCTTAAGTGACTATTGCTCAACAGCTCGCAGCAACACTATACAAAACAACACCGAGTAAAGAAAATAATGTATACAATTGAAACTAGAGGCTGAATTTAAGGGGTCAGAATGTAATTTCCTAAACATGAATTTGGACAAGCCACTGTAATACCTCTACTTTTTCAAAAAGTGCCATGAGATCTTTAATCACTACAATTGCTCCGGACCTCTATTTTGAATTTTTTCTCCAAAAAGATGGCACTTCACATGACACAGGGCCTCCTAAAACTGATCAGAGTTGTAAAAGAAAGCCTATCCTCACAAAATTTCTGCCCAGTGTTACAGATTCAGAAGTTGAGATAAGGTCCCAAAAGCCTGTATGCTTATCTGAATCGGACTTCACCTCTCATGTCTGAACCTATGTAATGTATTGCATCGTGAATAATGTGCATGCATTTTATATGAATAACTTTAACTTCTTAGTTGGTAAGTCTCCCCCAGGTGCTATTGACGATATTGCTTCAGAGTGTGGGCTCCTAGTTTATCACAGATAAATCACTTTATAGTTGACAGAGGCCAGATGTCTTTCATGCTTAAATTCATAGTATCATAGAATCATAGAAGATTAGAGTTGGAAGAGACCTCAGGAGGTCATCTAGTCCAACCCCCTGCTCAAAGCAGAACCAATCCCCAACTAAATCATCCCATCCAGGGCTTTGTCAAGCCAGGCCTTAAAAACCTCTAAGTATGGAGATTCCACCATCTCCATAGGTAACCCATTCCAGTGCTTCACCACTCTCCTAGTGAAAAAGTTTTTCCTAATATCCAACCTAGACCTCCTCCACTGCAACTTGAGACCATTGCTCCTTGTTCTGTCATCTGCAACCACTGAGAACATCTGCGCTCCATCCTCTTTGGAACCCCCCTTCAGGTAGTTGAAGGCTGCTGTAACCACCCCCCATACACACACACACTCACACACTCTTCTCTTCTGCAGATAAAATAACCCTAGTTCCCTCAGCCTCTCATAAATCATTTGCCCCAGCCCCCTGATAATTTTTGTTGCCCTCCGCTAGACTCTCTCCAATTTGTCCACATCCTTTCTGTAGTGGGGGGCCCAAAACTGGATGCAGTACTCCAGATGTGGCCTCACCAATGCCAAATAGAGGGAATAATCACTTCCCTCAGTCTGCTGTCAGTGCTCGTACTAATGCAGCCCAATATGGCATTCGCTTTCTTGGCAACAAGGGCACGCTGTTGATTCACAGTTAAAACAAAAGGATTTCCCTTGGTTCCCCCATTGAATTATGGGTGTGGAGGATAGATGGAGGTCCCTGAAGTTTGCCTGTATTGTGATATTTTCCCCCCTCCCTGCCTCTATGCATATAATTTGAGAGGGCCTTTAAAATGCATTACATGCTAAATCAGAATTTGTAATAATCCAGATGCATGTTCATCTATGTAGACATTCACCACTGTCTACATCCAAGCACTTCGATAACTTTTCAGTAGAACACTTAATATCACCTGCTCAGAAGATCTTAAATAATAGTTTAGAGTAATCAAGGTTTGTATAGAGCCATTTTCATTCAAATTACTTGTCCATCAAACCAGCTTAACTACAAATAATTCTCTAAAAGTAGAAGATAATAAACTCCCTTCAAAGTAATTTTAACAAAACTACAAAATCTTTCAGGCTGTTTCTGTGAAATGCTCCGTGATTGAAAGTAGGAGGCATGGCATTGCAATTTTGTATGTGTGTTTCTTTAGCATAGCAAAGATATTTGGTATGACTCAGAGCCAAGAATAAATGTAAAACAATAAGTGAACATGAATGGAGATATGTGGGATTGCTTAATGACAGTGCTGGGACACAGAAGCAAGTTAATGGAGTGGTTTCACAAGAAGGCACAGTTTTTATGAAGCTTTGCTTTAAGGCCTCTTGGTTAGGAAACTTTTAAATCTATGCGGAATAAATTTGTGAATTTTATTTTACAGGAAATATTAGCAAAAATTGTACAAGTGACGGATGGTCAGAGATATTTCCAGATTTCATAAGCGCTTGTGGTTATAATGACAATGATGAGGATAGTAAGGTAAGAAAAACAATTATTCTGTTCGTTCAGATGCAGAAGTTCAAAAGAGCTTCATAGATTCCAAGGCCAGAAGGGACCACTGAGATCATCTGGTCTGACCTCCTGTACAACACAGACCATAGAGCTTCCCTAAAATAATTCCTAGAGCAGATCTTTCAGAAAAATATCCCAATCTTGGTTTTGAAATTGTCAGTGATGGAGAATCCAGCACAACCCTTGGTTAACTGTTCCAATGGTTAATTACATTCATCGTTAAAAAATCTCATTCAGCCACTGGATTGTGTTATACCTGTCTCTGCTTGAAACTATAGGGCCAAATTCTGCTCCCAAATACATGCATATTACTCTGAAATCTACAGGAATTGTGTGCACATTTGAGAGTATAGATCATCTTTTATTTGAGTTGAAATTCTCATCTAAGCTAAAGGTATGTCTACACTTTGAGCTGGGGGTCTGATTCCCAGGTTGAGAAAACATACTTGTGCCATCTCAATGAAAAATAGAATGTAGCCGTGACTGCACAAGCTGTGGGAGAGGGTAGCCACCTGGGTACATACTTGTATGAGACCCTAAGCATGTAGTCAGGGCCTGTCCCACCACTGTGACTACACTCAATTTTTAGTGTGCTAACTTGATGAGAGCTAGTGCAGGAATGTCTTCTTGAGCTGGGAATCACATCTCCAACTAGAAGTGTAGACATGCCCTAAGAGCAGAGGTGTAGGGTTCATAAACTAGAATGCTCAAAAACTAATGATTATTTTTATCCTCATCATTATTATTTATTATTTGTATTACTGTAATGCCTAGTAGCCCCAGATGTGGATCAGGATCCATGATGATGCCATTATCAGTGACTGTACTATAAAATTTCTGCTACTGTTGCATACTACTAACTTTGTAAGCATTTTGTGTATTTATAATACATACTAGTATTCCTTTAGTTTAATATGATTGTATACATTATTTAATCTGTACAGTATATTTAAATACAGTAAATAGGTAGAATGAACATTAGCTCTATTGTCTTCAGTGGAATTACTCCAGATTTACATCAGTTTATAGTGTACATCAGAGTGTGGACCAAAGACTGTCAGATATCGAACAAATGATCCTAGCAAGTGTAAAAATGTAATCCTCTCAGTTTGCCTCTACCATTTTTTGCCCTTATGTGTCTTTTGAGGAGAGCTACCAGGTCTTCCTGAATGATCTGCAGATTAGAACCGTTAGATAAATTCACATTTTTCAACAGGAAAAGGGAACACATTTTTCACAATCTTTATTTATTTGTGAGAAATGTTCCTGATTTTCTAGTAGTTCTGTAATATCACACCAGAGCAAGACTTCACTTGCAAATGCAGGATTCCACCATCAGTCAAATTCCTATTCGCACATGGAGAGATGGGCTCCTCCTGTGTACCTCCCAGGCGACGATAAAGTTGATGCCTATTCTTCAAGAAGGAATATGTCCCACTTCTTCCTGCTGCTTAATGACTTTGGTGGTGGGCACTAAAGAAATCTGCAAGACAGATAGATACCCACCTTGACTCAGCTGTCACTGCCAGCAGTTTGCTCCTTCCTTCCAGGATTGCCAGCAACACATGCTGTCAACTGTAGGCATGTCTGATATGCATGTTATCACTCATTGCCCTGTCTGCCAGATCTGAAAAAATCCAAGCTAAAGATGTCATAGTCAGTGTCTAAGTGGTGGAGCTAGTCAGGGTGAAATAGGTTGGAGGAGTCAATGAATAGTCTGATCCTCAAAAGGTGCATGACATTTCCAGCTGACCTCTTTCAGGACCCTGTCCAGAGCAGCAGGCCTATTATCCCAATCTATGCCCATTCCCTCCTCCCCATCGCGCTCACACACACACGGAGAATGAGTGCCAGAAACTCCCTCCTGATCTTTTTCCTGTCTTATTTCATGTGTTGTAAATATTAAAAACTTGAGTTTTCTTCAAAATAATATAGGGATTCTAGATTCTTTTTAGACACTATAAGAAAGAAAACAATGCTACTCCGTATACATATGTGTGTTAACAGTTATCAATGTGCTCCATGAAAATACAATGTGTTTGGAAAACTATAATTAGTTCACTTCTGCTCTTTCTCAATTAGGACTCTGTCAAAACCCAGCGAGTACTTAACAGTTCCACATCTCACATATGCACATAGCTGCAATTTGTAGTCTCCAAGATTTTTTTCCATTTTAAAGAACTTTTTTTTATTAGTTTATATATATGAAGAGTTTTGCAAATATCATGAATTAGTGTGGCTTATTAATGCATTAAAAAGTCCAGACATGTAAATAACTAAAAAATAGTTGACAAAGAAATGGACTGGAACATTTTATTCTCCCATTTTGTATGCAAATAGTTATTCTGAGATATTGGAATCATCTGAATATTTGGAAATTTGAAAGTGCTTTACTGTTTTAGAGAACCATTTTTACAACCACCAAACTATCCTGGACCCAAACATTTTCACCTGAATTGAAAACCAACCAAAGGCCTATAAATAGAAAGGGATACATTGTAACATTCCTGATGGCAGATGAAGGAATTAGTATATGAATAGACCTGTTCGTATTTAACATTGTTGCTAATGATCTGGAGTGAAGAGAGTGAAACTTAAGTTAATTAAATTTGCAAATAATAGTCCAGAAGAAACTAGAGGGGCTGGAAATATGGGCAGAAGTAACCAAATGTCAATCAACCTGGAATAAAGTGAACAACAATAAAGCATCTAGGGTAAAATCCACAAGATGGAAGTAGAAAAGAGATACTTAGCAGCCCATTGTTCTTTTGTGGTGTTACTGCTTTCTAGTGGGCTCTGAGTGGATAGTGTATTATGGAAACTGAAATAATGCAAGTTTGGCCTGCATTTGAGGTGCCTCTTTCCTTATAGCGCTGGCATGGCTGACCCTGAAATATTGAGTTCAGTTCTGGGCACTTCATTGCCAGAAAATAAATTGACTATGCCAATGTGACATGACAGAAAATTCCTTCCTGACAAGAAATTGAACAATTTATTCAATGTTATTTAGTATCAAAAATAAAGTTAAATTTACTAGTTCTGGGTCAGTAGAAAGCAGCTATTTCGTGTGCAAATAGACCATACATTCAAACAAGAATAGTTGGTTCTTTCAATTCTTAACATTTTATTTTATTTATAGTTTCAAAGTAGAGGAAGAAATATGAAAGTCTCAGTGCTGAGGCCTTGCTTAGAAATTTTGTGATAATAGTGCCCACTTCAGAAAAACACATGGTCTGTTCAGGAAAGCACTTAAATATGTACTTCAGTGTCATTGAAGTCAGTGAGACTTAGCTATGTATTTAAAGTGCTTTCCTGAATTGGGATGTTTCCTTGAAATGAGGCCTCAGTACAGAGTTACAGTACTATCAAAGAGTCACATCCTTAGCTGGTGGAAATCAGCATAGTTTAACTGGATCTGGTCCCTAGTTTTGGCAAAAAGTCCGAAGAGGACCTGTGATGGGGTGTAACAAAGCCCACCCTGCAAAGGAAGGGGTTAAAGAACTACTCTGGGCTCAAGTGGCACCACTCCACTGTACCTGCAAAGCCTGAACTGGCTGGAGGAGGAGCTTAAAAGGGGGAGCAGAGTAGCTCAGTATTAGGCAGACAGTGGGAGGAAGCTGACCTGCCCTCTGAGCTCCTGGGAAAGAGCACAGCAGGAGCACTTGCTGCTTGAGGCCTGACTATAGCGACCTGTCCAAGCCTACAAAGAAGGGTCTGTGACTCTCTAAAGGTTAGAGCCTTTATCATTGTGTGTTAGTACTTGTGGGGAGAGAGGAGACTGCTAGGCAGTGATCCAGGGAGGCAGCTGCATAGCATCCTGAACTGCAGGACTTAGCTGCCTGCCATTGAGCCCTGGACTGGAGCTTGCTGGAAAGGGTGGCCCTGGGCCTGAGGCCCCATATCAGTCCCTAAAGAGGGACAGCTACAGAACTCAGTGGGGAATCCCTAGTTGGGGGAAGATACAAGAGTCTGGACCATGAGACCCCCAAACAAGGGGGAAGCCCTAAATCCCTTGCTTAATCCTGAAGACTTCCTTGTTATTGGACTCTTCTTATATAGCTGAGAATGTGACCTGGCTCAGAGCTGAGTCACAGAAAGGGCACACCATTACAGGGCAGAATGGTAGGGAAGAAAGGGGAATGCCCAAGGGGAAGGTAGCTTGACCACTAGGCAGCATGGACGGTAAGTGTTCCCCTTCACAGGGCTCAGTGATGAAATCTTCACATTTCTTTTTCTTTGTACACCAGCAATGTGTAAAAAGAAAGGAACGGTGTTTGCATTGGGTGTCTGTTAAGGGTGTCCATGTTGGTGTAATGAGGTATTACCACTGGAATTATGGAAACAGGAGGTTTAATGTTTTGGACCAGATTCTGATACCCTCATTCATGTTGAATAGCCATTTCCTCTGCAATCAGTCCCCTTGAACATAGTGTTGTTCAGTATGTGCCAGGCTAGTGAAATCTGGTTCTTAATTTGTTGCCTACAGATATAGCAGTTTATCTTTGCTGCTGAATGAGTTTATCTCATAGATTCAGTTCATATCGAGTGAAGTTTCACAGGGATTGGTCCTGAGTATAGTTCTGTTCAATATTTTCATCAATGATTTAGATAAAGGCATAGAGAGTATACTTACAAGGTTTGTGGATGATACCAAATAGGGTGGAGTTGCAAGTGCTTTGGAGGATAGGATTAAAATTCAAAATGATCTGGACAAACTGGAGAAATGATATGAAGTAAATATGATAAAATTCAATAAAGACAAATGCAAAGTACTCTATTTAGGATGGAACAATCAGTTTCATACATACAAAATGGGAAATGAGTGCCTAGGAAGGAGTACTGTGGAAAGGGATCTGTGGTTTATAGCTAAATATGAGTCAACAGTGTAACACTGTTGCAAAAAAAAAAAGCAAACTTCATTCTGGGATGTCGTAAGCAAGACACAAAAAGTAATTCTTCTGCTCTACTCCAGGCTGATAAGGACTCAACTGAAGTATTGTGTCCAGTTCTGGGGCACCATATTTCAGGAAAGATGTGAACAAATTGGAGAAAGTCTAGAGGACACAAGAAAAAAATGGTTAAAGGCCTAGAAAACGTGACCTGTAAGGAAAGATTGGGAAAATTGCATTTGTTTACTCTGGAGAAGAGAAGACTGAGGAGGGGATGTGATAAGTTGTCCAAATATATAAAAAGGTTGCTATAAGGAGGAGGGAGAAAAAATGTTCTTGTTAACCTCTCAGAATAGGACAAGAAGCAATGGGCTTAAATTGCAGCAAGGGAGGTTTAGATTGGACATTAGGAAAAAATTCCTAACTGTCAGGGTAGTTAAGCAGTGGAACAAATTGCCTAAGGAAGTTGTGAACTCTCCATCACTGGAGGTTTGTAAGAACAGATGCATGTAAGCAATTTCATTCACTTCAGTTGCAGGTTTTTGGCATCTGAGGGCAGAACTTGGCCCTACATATGGAATTTTAAGTTTCAGTGTTCATTTAAAAATATATGTATTAAATAACTAATTTAACAACTGCAGTTTATCTCACTTATTTAGAATGTATGTAACTCAATAGTCATCAGGTTAGGCACATGTAAAAAATGTTCATTACCCAATATACTGAGTGCACAAAGTCATGAAATAGAAGCTTTGGTGAGAATGTTTGCTAAAGTATAGTTCTCTCCTAACCTACCTGCAATAGTAGCTTTGAAGAAAATACTCTCAACTTGATTCTCCTCTCATTTGCATTGGGTTTACACTGCTGTAACTCTCGAATTCAGGGGAGTTACTCTTGATTGGCAGCTATGAGATAGGAGAATCAGGCCATGTATGTTGCTAAGTCAGAGCTTAATTCAAATCTTTATTACAGTATTTAGTTTCTAATCTCCATACAGTATATGAGCTATCAGCCTTCAAGAGTCTCAGAGATTTGGTTCCAGATGCCACCTCAGCCATCCAAGTTCTCATTCCTTTTTTTTCTCCTTTGGATATTTGTATTGGATATTTAGTAGGTAAAACAGCAGTAGGAATAACTGGGCTTGTCAATACTTAAAAATGAGTCAAGGGTAGATTGGGATGTGTTAACTAATCTGAACCTTGTCACAACCTTTTTTGTAGTGTGGATGCATTTCAGTATCTTTTATCTAGATTTAATAGGTCGAGGTGTACGTTAGGCTCCCTCTTAGGGTGTTTTACGTAGTGCCAAGACCCTGCCACAGGGCACAGCACAAGCTGGTCAGTCAAGGTAAAAGGCATTGAAATTCATCTGCATGAGTGAAAAAGTCAGTGAGCAACCATACCCTAACCTCAACCCATTTTTCTAGACGGGACAAGTCAGCTGTGCCTACAGATATGTCTGCACTGCACACCACTGACCGTGGCGTGTAGGATATGTGTGGCTACACGCTGCAGTGAAAAGCAGGTTGCATCCACACTGTGTTGTGCAGCTACAAGTGGCAGTAAAAGGCTCTGTCAGGGGGAGGCAGCAGAGACAGGCTCCAGCAGCAGGGAGCTGCCCTGAACCCTTTCCCTATTGCCTCCTATGGCCAGAGCCTTTCCCTACTGCCAGAGTCTTTCACAGTAACGGGGAAAGCCTCTGGCAGCTCACTGTCATGGGGGAAAACTCCGGCAGTGGGGAGAGTGCGGGACACTGCACTGCTAGAAATAGAAGTGTGGATGGGGGAGGCCCTGCATGGGTGCCTAGAGAACTGGGTCAGGTATATACCCTGAGGGTTCAGGCATCCCTTTACTCTTCTCACCTGAGCAGTGCCTCACCACCTATGCTGCTATTTATACCACTGCTGGGCGGCATGCTGTGTATGTACTCTACACACTGCTGTAAGGGGAGTGTGCAGTGTAGGTTGACCCTAAGATAAAACAGAACAATACATATGAATTATGGGGAGTGGGGCTTGATGTGTATTTGTAGGCCATAAGCAGGTACCCACACATAGCTAGGAAATTAAGGCAAGACATAATACACATTTGAAGTAATATGAATGTTTGGTACCACGGTAACTTATAATGGTATCTTTCCATTTCTGAGGCTCTTTGGTTATGACTAAGTTACATAAGCAGTAGAAAGACCTGACATAGCTGTTCTGAATTTTCAGAGAGGCTGAGCACCCACAGATCCTACTGAAGTAAGGAAATCAGGCCGAGCGTGACTTGTTCAAATAGTTCCTTAATGTCACTAAGTGCATTCAGAACGTATGTACAGCACTGTTATCTCTAAAATATATCATTGCTGTGGACTAATGGACTGTTTGCCTCGAGTGTCTAAATTGGACCCTTCCTCTTCAAGAAAATATGATACAGGACTCACTTCTACTGATGCTCTTTATGATATGACTCATCTGTGCATCATACTGTATTTATTTACACCACGCTCTACATTTTTTTCATTACTTTTTCCATGAGAAGTGATTAAGGGCCTTCTCCTCTACTCATTAAAGTAAATCTAAAGACTCCCATTAAGGACTGGACCCTTAATAAAAACTCTTATTCTGTCTTGCAAAGTAGAAATGTAACTTACAAATTGCAAATTCTCCCACTCACCGTAGAAAATTGTTGAGTTTACTATACACACACACACACAATATATTACACACAAAAAACTACATTAAAAGAACGTGAATTAGATTTCAAAGCCAACCACTCAAAGTTAAGAAATGCCAAAATTAAAGTTGTCTGAGCAACCTTAATTCAACCCCCTTGTGCATGTGCATTATAATACAATCTTTAATTATGTTATCACATATTATTTCCACAAGACTGCTGCCTCTTTCATTGCAGAGGATGGACCCAGTTCAGTTAATGACTAACTACTGAAAATTTTGTTTTCTCCTAATTGTTCTTCTTATATACTGCAAACTGTTCAAATCCTGCTTTGGAGACAGAATATCCTCCTGGCTTTCCTGTTGCACTCATCACTCTAGTACCCATATGCTTCACAAGCATTAATTCATTTATCTTCCCAACACCCTTGTAAGTGAGAGGGCATTATTATCCCAGTTTTATATATGGGGAGCTGAGGCACAGTGAGATTAAGGTCAAAAGTATCCACTAATTTTGGGAGCCAATTTGAGATGCCTATGAACTTTTTTTTCCAGAGAACTTTTTTTATATATTCAAGCAGAGCTGTCCTTAATTTCATTTGCAGTTGTGAATGCTCTGCACTTCAGCAAATTAGGCCCCAGTGAGTCAACTTGGGAACCCAGAAAATGAGGAACACACAAGGAGAAGTAGGAGTAGAGATGATAAAGCATAACAAAATCCATATATAAAGAATGGAAAAGTGGGAATGTAAATGGTAATGAATAGCAGTCACATGTTAAAAAATGTAGGTGATTGTTAAGGCTAAAGGAATCAATGGCCAATGGTGTTAAAGACAATAAGAAGACATTTTTTAAACCTATTAGGAATTTTAAAAATACCTACAGATGGAATAGGTCCATTGCTAGATGTGGATGGTAAATTGTAAATAGTAATGTAGAAAAGGCAAAAAGTTCAATAGATATTTCTTTTCTGTATGTGGAATGAAGCAGGGAAATATTCATTCCAGATGTTGTGGATGGAGCAGAAGATTTACTGTCTGTAACAAAGGAGGATATGGGGCAGGATCTGCTAAAATTAAATATTTTCAAACCAACAGTTCTAGATAACTTACACCCAAGCGTCTTAAAGGAACTAGCTGAAAAGCTCTCTGCACCAATAATGCTAAATTTTAATATATCTTGGAAAACTTAGGAAATTTCCAAGACCTGGAGGACTGCCAGTGTAATTCCAATATTTTAAAAAGGATGACCCAAGGAAGTATAGACTGTTTAGCTTCATGTTAATCCTGGGGGAAATAATGGATCAGTTAATTTGGGACTCTCAGTAAAGTGTTGGAAACTAAAAATATAATTCATGCCTGTGAGCTTGGTTTCCTGGCAGCTAGCTCTTGTCAAACATACCTGTTGTCTTTTTTTGACAGGATTGCAAGTCTGGTTGATAAAGTTAACTGTGTTGATATAGTATACTTGGATTTCTCCAAGGCATTTTATCTAATACTACATGAAATTCTGATTTTAAAATATGCATTGTATGCAGGGCCGGTGCAACCATTTAGATGACGTAGGTGATTGCCTAGGGCACTGGCATTTAGGGGGCGCCATTTTTTTCGGCAGTGACCGCGGCGGCTGGATCTTTGGCTGCCCTGGTCGCCACTGGCATTTAGGCAGAGGGAACTGGGCAGGGGAGAGTGGGGAGGGCCACCTGCAGCAAGTAAGGGAGGGCATGGCACGCAGGGGAACTCCCTTCCAGCTCACCCCTGCCCCGCCTCCTCCCCGAGCACACCGTGGCCGTTTCACTTCTCCCGCCTCCCAGGCTTGTGGTGCCTAAGCTGATTGGCGGCACAAGCCTGGGAGGTGGGAGAAGTGAAGCAGCCATGGCGTGCTTGGGGAGGAGGCAG
>NC_133770.1:23888608-23909114 GCF_003597395.2 Chelonoidis abingdonii | reverse complement strand
AGGGCGGGGACATGGTGGGGGGGGAGGGCGCAAGGTGGAAGTTTCGCCTAGGGTGCGAAACATCCTTGCACTGGCCCTGATTGTGTGAAATTAATTAACTGGTGAGTGCTTAACTTTATGACCTTAGTAATATTAGTCTAACTTACTTTTTTGTGTAATTTCCTAGTTTTTTAGGAAAGCAAACTGAAAAAAACAAAAATTCAACTGTGTGGCATCATATTGACATCCACATGGTTTATCAGTGGAGTTGAAAACTTTAGATTCACCACATAGACTTCTTGAGATAACAAAATAACTGATAGCAATAGTAAGTTGTCATCCTCTGTGAGGACAAGTACGAGACGGAGATAAAACACAGTTTGCTAGAGGATGGCCACATATTTGCAGGCCTCAGAGGAATGGTGAAACTCAAGAACTTTGGGGTCCATTCCATGCTCTGTCCATTTGCTCCCAAGCTTGACTCTTCTGTCTCGTCCACTCCACCCTGTCTCAGTCCGGTCTCTTTCCCACCCTGGCTCCTGATTTCAGTCACATTCTCTTTCTCTGTCCAGTCCCAATCTCCTCTCAAGTTTCTCATTCCAGTCCCAGTTTCCTTCTTAGCCAGGCGCAGTTCCCCATTCCCACCTCCTTGTCCAACTTGTTCCCAATCCTAGTCCCCTCCCTGGGCACCTCATCCAAATTCAGTCTTCCACACCACCTGCTCCCTTGTCCCCTTCTCTCTGCCACACAGTCCCAGTTCTCCTCCCACACTTCAGCCTCCTGTCAGATGTGTCTATCCTCTCCCATATCCTTGTTCACCCACACTGGTTCCTAGTCCCTATCTCCTAGTCCCAATCTCCCTCCTTCCCCCATGTCATCATCTGAGCAGTCTCACCAACGAAATGGCTCCCAGTCATCCCTCACATTTCCCTCACTGGCTTCCAGTCCAGTTCTGCTTGCCCAGCCAGTTCCAGCATCTCTCCCTCCTCCACCCCCGGGATCCCAGTCCCAGCCACAGCATTTGCCACCATTCCGTTTGCTCCCTGTCCTAGTCTCCTTGCTCTATCAGTCCCAATTTCCTTACTCAGCCAGTCACAGTTTCTCTCTCTCTTTACATGCCAGTCTCACCAGCCCCAATCTACTTCTTCCCTCTCCAACCCGGTCTGGCATTTGTCCCTGCTGCATTTGAATCAGACATCTTCCTCCTCCTCCACACTGCCTGAGAGCCAGAAGGGGGTCACTGAGAGCCCATGAGATAAAGGCTCCTTGCTCTCAGCTCCAATGCCCAGCCCTGCCCCGGTCAAAAGGAGGTGGGAACAACTATTACAGGGAAAATCCATCTTGGCGAGTGTATCCCTGCTGGGGTGAGCTTACTCAGTTACTCTAGGGGACAGTGCATGCACAGCCTGGTCAGCACCAGAAGCTGTGAGACGCTTGAGCATGCTCATGGAGGATGAGCTGTTAAACTGTAGCAAGTCTGTACTGCGCATGTGCAAACTGCAGTTTTTCAAAGACTGATAACTAAGGCTAAGATTTGGTCATGGGAAGATCACGGGCAATAAAAATTGATGGCCCCGTGACCTGTCCTTGACTTGTACTATATACCCGTGACTAAATTTTTGGTGTTCTGTGGGGTGCAGCTGCTGCTCTGGAGAGGAGCTCTGGGGCACCCACTGGTGCTGGGGGCAGGGGACTGTGGGGCAGCCTCTGGTGCTGGGACTAGAGGGGGCTCTGGGGTACCTGCTAGTGCTTGGGGGGGAGGCAGCACAGGATCGCCGCCATCACTGCTGGCAGGGGGCAGCACGGGACCTCACATCCTCTTCAGTGAAGATGGATGCAAATGACCTTATCTTTCTTAAGTGCACCTTTTAGCACCTGAATCGTCCAGTGGCCCCAGTTTGTTTGGCAAGCTTCCTGCTTTTGCTGTACTTAACACCATTTTTGCTGTTAGTTTTTGTGTTTTTTGCTAGATTCTCTTCAAATTCTTTTTTGGCCTGCCAAATTATACTTTTACACCTGACTTACCAGAATTTATGCTCCTTTCTGTTTTCCTCACTTGGATTTGACTTCCTATTTTTAAAGGGCGCCTTTTTGTCTCTTATCACCTCTTTTACTCTGTTTAGCCATGGTGACACATTTTTGGTCCTCTTGCAGCAGGGCTGCCCAGAGGATTCAGGAGGCCTGGGGCAAAGCGGTGGAGCTGCGGCGCTTGTACTCATCTGGTGGCGGTCTGGTCTTCGGCAGCATTTCGGCGGTGGGGAGCCCTTCAGTTGCTCCACATCTTCAGCAGCACTGAAGGCCTCCTGCCGCCGAAATGCCGCCGAAGACCTGGACCACTGCAGGGTCAGGGCTCACGGGGCCCCTGCAGGGCCTGGGGCAAATTGCCCCACTTGACCCCCACCCTCGGGACGGCTCTGTCTTGAAGTTTAGTTTATTTGGTGCGTATATGGTGGGTTATTTTTAAGTTTCCATGCAGCTTTCAGGCATTTCACTCTTGTACCTGTTCCTTTTAATTTCCATTTAACTAGTTTCCTCAGTGTTATGTAGTTTCCCTTTTTGAAGTTAAATGCTACTGTGGTGGGTTTCTTTGGTATTTTCTCAAATCATAGAGTCATAGAAGATTAGGGTTGGAAGAGACCTCAGGAGGATCTAGTCTAACCCCCTGCTCAAAGCAGGACCAACCCCAACTAAATCATCCCAGCCAGGACTTAGTCAAGTCAAGCATTAAAAACCTCTAAGAATGGAGATTCCACCACCACCCTAGGTAACCCATTCCAATGTTTCACCACCCTCCTACTGAAACAGTTTTTCTTAATATCCAGCCTAGACCTCCCCCACTGCAACTTGAGACCATTACTCCTTGTTCTGTGATCTGGTACCACTGAGAACAGTCTAGATCCATCCTCTTTGGAACCCCCTTTCAGGTAGTTGAAAGCAGCTATCAAATCCCCCCTCATTCTTCTCTTCTGCAGACTGAAGAAGCCCAGTTCCCTCAGCCTCTCCTCATAAGCCATGTGCCCCAGCTCTTATTTTCGTTGCCCTCATTTTTGTTGCCCTCCGCTGGACTCTCACCAATTTGTCCACATCCTTTCTGTAGTGGGGGACCCAAAACTGGATGCAATACTCCAGATGTGTCCTCATCAGTGCCAAATAGAGGGGAATAATCACTTCCCTCGATCTGCTGGCAGTGCTCCTCGTAATGCTGCCCAATATGCCGTTAGCCTTCCTGGCAACAAGGGCACACTGCTGACTCATATCCAGCCCCAGGTCCTTTTCTGCAGAACTTCCGCTTAGCCAGTTGGTCCCCAGCCTGTAGCGGTGCATGTCCATCCAAAGTGCAGGAATCTGCACTTGTTCTTGTTGAACCTCATCAGATTTCCTTTGGCCCAATCCTCCAATTTGTCTAGGTCACTCTGGACCCTATCCCTACCCTCCAGCGTATCTACCTCTCCCCCCAGCTTAGTGTCATCCGCGAACTTGCTGAGGTTGCAATCCATCCCATCATCCAGATCATTAATGAAGATGTCAAACAAAACCATCTCCAGGACTGACCCCTGGGGCACTCTGCTTGATACCGGCTGCCAACTGGACATTGAGTTATTGATCACTGTCAGTTGAGCCCAAAGATCTAGCCAGCTTTCTATCCACCTTGTAGTCCATTCATCCAAATGTTTCCCAGGATGTTAAATTTAGTTACATTATGGTCGCTATTACTGAGCAGTTCAGCTATATCTACCTCTTGGACCAGATCCTGTGCTCCACTTAGGACTAAATCATGAATTGCCTCTCCTCTTGTGGGTTGCAAGACTAGTTGCTCCAAGAAGCCATCATTTATTTTATCTAGAAATCTCATCTCTGCATTCCATCTTGAGGTGGGTTAAGTTTAGAGAGGGAGTGTGAGCGCCAGGTACACTTAACAAACATTCTCTAAACTCCCTCGCAAAACTTCCCTTTTTGTTGTTCCTGTTTGCTGGCTTCTCTGATTGCTTAGGAGCTGGCTTTTTAAAGCCCTATTCTTCCTATCAAGGGAATCTATAGGGATTTGGGGTTAAAGGATGGGAGGCTAGAGCCTTGTTAGGAAGTTCTCAGCCTTTGTTTTATCATTATTTTTGTCCATATTTTGCCCAGGATCTATGTCAGACTTATAGGTTTATATTTACCCAGGTCATCCTATTTACCCTTTTGAAGTATCAGCACAATATTAACTTTCTACCAGTCGTCTAGAACTTCCCTGTTATTCCAAGACTTATTGAAAATCAACATTAAAGGTCCACTAAGCTCCTCAGCCAGCTCATTTAAAACTTTTGAATGCAAGTTATCTGATTTTAAAATGTCTAACTTTAGTAGCTGCTATTTAGCATCCCCATGAATTACTGTTGGAATGGAAACAGTGTGGTCATCATCATCATCAGATATGACTACATCATATGGCTTTTTTCCCAAATATAGAACAGAAAAATTGAACACTTCTGCATTTTTTGTACTGATAATTTTACTATTTCCCTCTAGTAACGGACAAATGCCATTGTTAGGATTCTCTTTGTTCTTAATGTACTTTAAAAACATAATGCTGCTGATCATTGTTTTCTCCTTGTGTTCCTTTGCTTTCCTTATAAATTTCTACAATTCCTAGCTGTAGATGTATATTTATGATTATCAACTGTCTCTTTTTTTACTTTTTTATAGCTGCCTTCACTTTCTGTCCAAGCCAAGTCATTTTTTTTAACCCGTACAACCTTCTTCCTAGACTGTGGAATTGTAGCTTTTGGGACATCTAGTAAAGTGTTCTTAAACAATTCTCAATTACATTCACGTGTTTATAATTGAATTCTTCCTCCCAGCTGATTTGTCTCATAATTGTTTTCAGCTGAGTGAAACTGGTCCCTTCAAAGCAACATATATATATGTTTTTGGTCTTGCCTTTGTTCTGTTTGCACATTATAACTGTGACAAAGTCATGATTACTTGTACCAAAGCTACTACTAATTTTTAGTTTTGTGATTGGTGGTTCTTTATCTAGCAAGACAACGTCTCATCGAATTCCCGCATGCTGGATGCAACACTTCTTGAGTTAGAAAATTTTCATCTGTAATATTTAGAAAATCCAAGAGTGTTTTGGTACTGGCAGCATGAGACTTCCAGCATTCACTTAGATTGAAGTCCCCAGTGATCAGGATTCTGCCTCCCTCAGTTCCTTCTTACCGCCGGTGATGGTGCTGGAATGTCTCCTTGCCTCACCAGACTTACCTTTCTCAACTGTACCTAGTTGCGAATGTCATATAGATAGTTTATAGAAAGTTTGTATAGTTTTATTAGTTCCCTTAGTGCTAAATTAAAAATAGTTTGTTAGTCCTGTACGGGACTTAGCCTACGGACGGGCATGCTCCGATCCCCGGGCTTCAAGCCTTGTGACTGCTGCAAAAAAACCTGTGCCAGTCAGTGATCCCCAGCAACACTGTCTGAAGTGCTTAGGGGAAAACCACGTGAGTGACAAGTGTGGCATTGGTAAAAGCTTCAAGCCACGAACCAAAAAGGAACTGGACAGTCGACTTACAGTGCTCCTTATGGAGTTGATAGTCGCATTGGCCTTGGAGCCAGCTGGATTGGACTCTGCTCCAAGCACAGCAATATCAGTATAGTGTCCACGGGCACTTACCTCCAACTGGCGTTCTCTTACGTCCCATAAAGGGAAGGAGAGAGCTGGGAGAGAGCAAAGACCCACATGGAGCAGCTCATCCTCCTCAGTGGTGTCGAGCCTCCTATGAGACCTGCCTGCCACCCTGGGAAGTGGCAGAGACACTTGGTGCCTAGCAGTGCCATCCATGGTAGAGGCCTTTCAGGCTGGTAAGGGCATATTGTCCCTTCCAGTGCTGCCCATGCCAGCCAATGAGGTGCCCCATTCAAGGGGTAAACCTGCCCTGGGGTTTTTTCAGCCGTCCCTGTCTGTGTGGCACCACTCCCTGCTGCAAAGCATGCCCTGCCAGTGCTTACCTGAGCAATGCCAGCCCCTAGATACAGGTTGGCTTACCTGTCAGAATTTCCAGCGTCACTCTCCGGACTTTAGACAGTGCTCCCCAGGATCCCGGCACCGATCGCCAGCTGTCTAGTGCAGACCTGTGGAGGCACATCACCAGTCCCCAGAGTCCTGGCATCGGTGCCCGAAGTGTCCATGTCGCTCTCCAATCTCGCGGCACCACTCCAGAGTTGAGACGCAGGTCCCCAGAGTCTTGTCACTGGTTTCTGGATTGCTGATATGGGTCTCCAGAGGCATACCAATGGTCTCCCGAGCTGAGACGTCGATCCTCTCACTCCCGCTCTCATTTCCGGTCAACAGAGTGACATCGCTCTCAAAGCATGAGGACTTGGTCAATAGGTTACTGTCACTGATCCACCAAATGCTGCCACCGGGGACATGGCACCAAGAGCTGAAATCCTGGTACAGGTCCTCAGTGGATACTCGGGGAGAAGGCTGATGGGAAAGGGGTAGATAGATGACAGCAGTACCATTCTGATCCCCCAGACAAGTGTCCTTCTCCTCAGGCTCTGAGAGTGAGGTCGAAGAACTGCCTATGAGACAAGGCCAACCACTGAGGGCATTGGCATTCCCCTCAGTGCCACCAGCAGACATGTGCCCCTAGGCCAGTGGCCAGCTCTCTGGCAACTATGGAACCCATGGGGGTTTCCTCAACCATCACAGGGCACCAGTCAGTCTCAGGGGCATCTGCAAAACAGTCAGCGACAGTCTCTCAGCCGTTCCCTGACTTGGAAACAGAGCTGGAGCAAGGTCCCTAGGAACAGGCTGCCTCAGCGGAAGCTCCCCTGGTGGAGGGAACAGAGTTGACTGACCTGCCTATACCTGCCTCCTCAACCTCTTTGCCCAATGAGGATAGCGGAACCTTCCCACGCAGTTCCCCAGGATGATGTAAAGGCCCACCAAGAGCTTCTAAAGAGAAGTCATTGAACCTGGGGCTGGAAGCCGAGGATTTGGCAGAATCCTCTGGCTCCCTAGTTGTATCAAGAGCCAATGAGCATGATAGACAGGGCCAACTGAGATCGACCCCTGAGAGCCTTGATCTCTTTGGCAGAAAATTTTATTATATGGTCAGCCTCCAGTTAACATGGCCAGCCATCAGGCCCTACTCAGCCATTATGATTTTAACATTTGGCCATTCCCGATCGGAGCCCTTCTGGAAGAAGGGCAAGGGCCACAAGCACCAGCAAGGCCAACAGCCGGCTTCCTCACCTTACTCAAACTCTATCCACTATGAACCGGGTAATAAGCAGGCATTTTGAAGGTGCGCTTGAAGGCTACCTTCCAGCTTGTGTCCGGGATCCAGAACTCCTGTTATTTTCCAACTGCTTGTTCCCCTTCCTCCCTGCCTGGGCCCTTAACATCAGACCAATGGATCTTCAGCACAGTAGTAGAGGAGTATACCCACCACCTTCCCTCCACTTCCCTCTTCAGGGAGCCTTCTCATGAGCATCTGCTCACTCAGAAGGTGCAAAGCCTCTTGTAGATGGGAGCCATGGAGAAAGTTCCTTTTTGCCTGAGGGGAAAAGGGTTTTACTTCCTCTATTTTTTTATTCCAAAGGCCAAGGGGGGGTCTACGCCCCATTCTTGACCTGCAAAACCTCAAAAGGTATCTCAAGAAGTTGAAGTTCCGCATGGTCTCCCTAGCCTCCATCATTCCTTCCCTGAACCCAGGGTTTCTGTCTGTCGCTCCCCGCTGCTGGTCTGGGGTTCCATCCACTGGCCCCTTCCAGCCGGGGTCCCAGCCGCCAGCTCCGCTCAGCCTGCTGCCAGTCTGGGGTTCCATCCGCTGGCCCCTGTAAATGTAAAATGTATTACTGGCACGTAAAACCTTAAATTACAATAAATAAATGAAGACTTTGCACACCACTTCTCACAGGTTGCTGACCCCTGCTCTAGATGTCGGGCATGCCCTAGCTTTCTACTTGGAGCGCACCAAACCCTTCCACAGATCAACTCAACTCTTTATTTTGATAGCTGACAGGATGAAAGCCTTCCAGTGTCTTCTCAGAGGATTTCGACATGGATCACCAACTGCATCTGTACTTGTTATGAGATAGCACGGGCTGTGCCTCTACCGATAGTGAAGGCTCATTCGACAAGGGCTCAGGTATCTTTGGCTGCCTTTCTGGCACATGTCTCCATCCAGAATATCTGCAGGGCCACAACATGGTCTTTGGTACACACATTCATGACGCATTATGCCATCACCCAGCAGATCAGAGATGACACTGGCTTTGGCAGAGTTGTGTTGCAATCAACATGTCCGTGAACTCCTATCTGCCTCTGGAAGTACTGCTTGGGAGTCACCTCCAATGGAATGGACATGAGCAAGCACTCAAAAAAGAAAAAACTGTTACTAACCTTTCATAACTGTTGTTCTTCGAGATGTGTTGCCTATGACCATTCCATGACCCACCCTCCTTCCCCTCTGTCAAAGTTCCAACAAGAAGGAACTTAGAGAGGGGGGAGCTGGTGTTGCCCTTTATACCGGCGCATCCGCACGCCACTCCAGAAGGCACCAGAGCGGGTCACCTACAGATACCACTGAGGGAAAAACTTCCAGCACCGATGCATGCGGTGAGCACACACGCCTGCAATGGAATGGACATGAGCAACACATCTTGAAGAGCAAGAGTGATGAAAGGTTAGTGACTGTTTTTTTCTGTACAAATAGATATATGCTTACGGAGCCACTCATCCTGTTCCCTACTTTCATTCTCGTGGTCTTTAGCAGACACTAACTAATATCTCATCTTGTGATTTGTCTGTTAGGACATTGATCCATAAGCATGCAAGATCACTATCTTTCAAGTTCTCTGTGATTCAAACACATAGTGTCCCCTTTTGCCTACTCCATATTTCATAGGTAAGTTATAACCATTGAGTTTTGTATTCCAATGTTGTTAATCATCCCACGAGGTTTCAGTAATACCAACTAGATCAAATTTATGTTCATAAATTAACTGAGTCCAGTTTGTTATCCAGGCTAGTAGCACTGATGTGCACATTAAAAAATTTCTTCTCTTTGTTGCCTTTGATTCCTTTGATTAATTTTATTCTCAACGTCTCGATTTTGTGCTGAGTGTTCATATCGTCCCTCTTTCTACCCTCCCCTTTGTTATTAGTTTAACACACACACTCCGATTATGCCAGCCAGCCTGACTCCAAGGAAGTTGGTTCCCATTCTACTTAGATGGAGATCATCCAAACTGTACAGTGTCCTCTCATCATAACAGGTGAACCAATGTTCCACAAAAATAAAAAGGGCCCATGTCGTCTTAATAGCAATATTCCCATGGATATCCATGGAAGCAGGACCATCCCCTAAACTTTTATCAAAACCTGGATCCTTACAGTCAGTCTCAGCTGAACGACCAAGGATCAAACTACCCTCTCCCCCAGAGGTCTTTCCAAGCCAAGGTTGAATTTGAAAGAACAACCAGGTTTTGCACTGCTACTTTCTGTACTGTGTCTATTCTGTGGATATACAGAAGACTTCAGATTTCTGAACTTTGTAAACACAGCACTAAATTCACTTAAAATATTAGCCCAAAATATAGTACCTTTTTAAAAAATAAATTACAATTCTGCATAAGAAGAGCCCTTATAGAGAAATATTCTAGCAAATGCAAATTACATAACCACATTCTATTACATTTTATTTTTACATGCAGTTTCCTTTATATCCTTTATCCTCTTAAAACCTGTTAACATCAGGCAACCACACTAGAAAGAAAATGTTGTAGGATGAGTTCTGCAACTTTTAGTATAAATTCATCATAATATAAACATTTCCATGACAATTATTCTGAAAACTGAAAACAGCTGACCCTGCAGGGCCCTACCCACCTGCTGGATTATATTTAGTGGCTATGCATGGCAAATTTTCCTCAGTAAATACAGTAATGAATAAAACTTTGTCATCTCTTTTTAAAGTTTACCTCTCAGAAGCAATATTTCCAAAATGTAAGACAATATGAACTTTCTTGAGGCCAAGCGTTCTATTCATGCCTTTATTATCACAGATATGAACTACACCTCTACCCCGATATAATGCTGTCCTCGGGAGCCAAAAAATCTTACCGCATTATAGGTGAAACTGCGTTATATCGAACTTGCTTTGATCCGCCAGAGTGCACAGCCCACCCCTCCCGCCAAGCACTGCTTTACCGCGTTATATCCAAATTCATGTTATATCGGGTTGCTTTATATCGGGGTATAGGTGTATTGTAATGTTCTATAATTACTTGTTAATAGTAGGTTCATAAAACTTTGGATGATGGAATTGCAGCCGTTTGTGTCCTGAATAAAACTTGAAAATCTAGGAGAGCTTCAGTTTCACTATGTCCGTGTTAAGATCCGTTTTAAAAATGTTTTCATTGTTTTAAAAATTAGTTTGGGGCAGTATGTACCCTAGTCTGTTGTCCTCAGTTTACTCATGACAGCCTCCATTCAATGAACTAATTATTGCAAATCTTCCGGGTGAAACTAAAAACTCACAGGGACAAGGACTTCAGCAATTGTGGCTCAGTATGGAACTCTTCCAAATCACATTAAAGAGTTAGTGTGCCAACATTTTTAAGGCTTGATGAAAGCTTGCCTCTTTAACGTTGCTTTTCACAGTCGCCTGCATTATTGCTGGCTGCGATGCCCTGTTTGTTTTTGTTTATGTATATTTGTTTTACCCTCATGCAGTATAAAGTCCGCTTTATGAATGGTATTATCTATGATAAAATTTAATGATAAAATATTATCTTCTTTGCAGTGTGCTGGCCTTGAGCCAAACTCTACTCTTCCCTGATTTGATAGAAGTCTGAAGCAGCTTCATTCAGTGACATTTAAACCAGCTGAGCAGAATTTGGGCCCTGATCATTTCTGTTTGAATGTTTTATAAGGAAGTAGTTTTAAAGCTTCAGAGAAGACCATTCCTCGTTGTGCTGTTGTTTTAATTTGGGCTACTGAGAGTTAAGATCACACATGAAATTTAGCAAATATTGTGGGTGCATCTTCTCTTAGCGGACATATGTCCACATAAGAAAATGAGACCTTTTAAAGTGTTGCAAATTATGACCCCAAAATCATTAGTCACATTGAAAATGTTGGCACTTAAATTTAATAGGTCATAACCTGCATTTATAAGCTAGAAAATTGGAGATATAGTTCAAAGTGATTTTCTTGTCCCTTTGAAGACAATCTGTTATATTGAATTTGCTATCTTTTGAGAAGCATGGTTGTTTCTCAGTGGAAAACTACTAGACTCTATGCTCTGTGTTGGTTATAATAGAGGGAAAATAAAATAAAATCATACAAGAGCTAAGAAAAGAAAGGTGGTCATATTTTAAAAGGTGGACTAGAGACTCATTTAAAAAACTTGCATACAGTGGTGTGTGTGTAGTAAGAGAAACTAATTTAATCCCAGTAAGAGTAATGACTGCTAGTTTTCTTACAAACTCAAGTCCCTGGTTTGAACTACGAGATCATGGTCAATGGTTAAGGTTACACTTCATCAGAGTACTGTAAGCTGACTAATGAAATATGGCTTGAAATATTGGGGAGGGATAGCTCAGTGCTTTGAGCATTGGCTTGCTAAGCCCAGGGTTTTGAGTTCAATCCTTGAGGGGGTCATTTAGGGAGCTAGGGCAAAAATCTGTCTGGGGATTGGTTCTGCTTTGAGCAGGAGGTTGAATTAGATGACCTTCTAACCCTAATATTCTATGATTCAACATTTGTCTTCAAGTCATGTCCCTAAGGATGCTCCACTTCAGGTGAGCATGAGCCTCTCAAACCCTTGATGAGAGATTTCTAGCTAGCAGTGTCATTCAGCCTGCACGTGCACCTCTTCATTTAAAACATTTTGTTGACGAGGCCATGAAGTTTACAGTGGTGCTGAGATATTAAGTAATGTATTTTGCTGGAGTAAGACATCCCACTTGTATTTCTTCTAGTGACTAGAAGTGACAGGAATTGTTTCATATCCAGGCTCCCTGCCAGTCACTGTCAAGCTTAGAGTATGTAGCCAAAGGCTAAATTGGGGTCACGGCTGCTTCAACATGACTGGACAACTAATCCTTTGTTAGAAATTTCACTTCTGGGTTTTATTTATTCAGTTAGTTTCTAGACGGAAATATTTTCATTGCATTCTGAAAACATATATATGTTGTGTACAACCCAGAGCAAACACGTTTTGGAAAGATTCAAACTAAGATTAATTTTGGTGTGTTTTTTTTTAATTTGAGGGTGTAAATAAAATACCCTCAGATACCACAAGGAATTTTTTTGAAAAAAATAAAATAAAAATCTAAACATAGTGGTGGGGGGTGAGCGGGTGTTCAGGATGGTGCAGAATGAGAGAGATTTTTTTTTCTTTTTTCTTGCTTCCTTGTTGAGTCTGGCTCACTCAGTCAGATGTTGGTTTGACCAATTCTGCTTTCTTGATGGCATATTGTACATAATTCTGTTTAACTGCCATCCTAAATTTCAAGGATTTTAAAATTATTTACAGTAATATTTACAGACAACATTTCTGCTCCACTGACACCTACCATACTACTTGGTTTTCATACTGAGGAAATAATTTGGTATTTTTCATAAAATCTAGAGAAAACACCCCCCAAATCTATAACTTGTTATTATAGCAACTAAAATATGCTAGGCACTTCCCAGACAAACAAGGAGATGAATTCCTGTCTAAGGAGCTGACCCTGAAAACACTTAGGCTATGTCTACACTTAAACCGCTACAGCTGCAGCACCTCAGTGTAGACCAGGAACAGGCAACCTATGGCACCGGTGCCGAAGGCGGCACACGAGCTGATTTTCAGTCGCACTCACACTGCCTGGGTCCTGGCCACTTGTCCTGGGGGCTCTGCATTTTAATTTAGTTTTAAATGAAGCTTCTTAAACATTTTAAAAACCTTATTTACTTTACATACAACAATAGTTTAGTTATATATTATAGTCTTATAGAAAGATCATCTAAAACACGTTAAATTGTTTTACCTGCACGTGAAACCTTAAATTAGAGTGAATAAATGAAGACTCAGCACACCACTTCTGAAAGGTTGCTGACCACTGATGTAGACACTCGCTGCAGCAACGGGAGGAGTTCTCTCATTGCTACAGTTAATCCACCAAACTGAGAGGCAGTAAGGAGATCAATGGAAGAATTCTTCCATCAGTCTAGCACTGTCTACACCAGGAGTTAGGTTGATTTGACTAAGTTGCTCGGGTTTGGATTTTTCACGCCCCTGAGTGACATAGCTGAGTTGACCTAACTTTTTAGTGTAGAGCTGACCTTAGGCACAGGCTTAACTGGTCTCATCTGGTCATTGCATTGACTACTCCCATGGTAAAGTTAAGCACATATGTAACTGTTTAAAGGATCAAACCCAAAGGCCGGATTATGCAAATGCTTATTATCAAGGATAGTACCATAAGAAGCCCATTGTCTTCAATGCTTGAGTGAGGACAAGTCTTCAGTGGCTCTGCTCAAATGAGTGTATGGTGTTCACAGAGAAGCTCTAGGCCCACTGTGCAGATAAGGGATAGAGGATAGATGGCACGATAGAGAAGCAGTATGATTGTTCAGTGAAATTTAGCCTGTGTCCTGAACTTTTGGTATTCTTATATCAAATTGTTTCTAAACGTTTTCTATTGCTAATGTTGGTAACATTTCAATGTGGGGACAGCTAGGAACAGAAGTTTAATATTTAAATTACTCAATCCTTCCTTACAAGATTAGTCTCTAAAAACAAAATTTTAGTTACAAAAACTGTTGTTTTCATGATTTGTAAAGACTGCCTGAGTGCTAGCAGGTTTGTAATGTAAACACTTTAACAGGACAGTTAAATCCTGTACTGTAGGAGTTAGATCCAATCGGGTCCATAAATTGCCATTTATATTCAAGTCCCAGCCTGAGCATCCAGATGTAGGAATGACTTTTTTTTAGACATCTCTATTTGATAATTGGGCCCTATAATCTGTTCAGAAATTGATAATGACCAACTCCGACAGTATCCAGCTCTGTATTCACAGTCCCCTCCACTTCCACAGAATGAAGATACCCAGTATGTGTTGAGTGTGGCCGTTAGGGGAGTAGAAGTGCCGATTTCATTGCATGCTCCCCTTTTCCTGCTGATGCTATGGAAGCTGTTTGTCAGATGCTTTGTACGAATTGGGTTCCTCTTGGCTCCATGTTAGGAACTGGCAGACAGAACAGAATGGAGGAGAGGATGTCCCCGGCAGGCATCATCAGCATCCTTCAGGGGAGTTCTGGTCCAACCACCATTTTCTTTTGCAGATGATCTATCGCACTGTGGGTCTGGAACATTAGCGGTTAGACTCTTCAAAAAACATACTCTGAATTGTTGCTAACTAGTTTCATTGTGTGCTCTGCTGACACTGTCTGTTTGTAAATCCATTTCAGCTTGTTTACTTCACTTCTAATGATCCTAAACTTTATTTTTAAATGCATGTCTAACTCTTTTCATTGTTTGTTTGGAACATCAGTGCTTTTTTGCTTTCATCTTTTAATCTGACACCATTGCAAACTGCTAGCTTCTGAAGCTAGGTAATTGGGCAACATAAATGGCAGATCATAATCTTGGACAGCTCACTGAAGATTCCTGATCTGTGTGCAATGTACAAAATAGCACTTAAGATATTAGGCTGCATTAATGAAATGGAAATAATACAGAAAATATGTAATTCAATGGTCTTGTTCTACCGCATTCAGTTTTGGTCAGCATTTCAGAAAAGGCAGAAAGCAGAACATAAAGTAAAGAAGATGAGTAAGAGGAGATGTGGTTTATGGGATTGAATATAAAATAAAGAATAATTTAGGGAAGGACTGAGTGTTCTTACAATATTTATTCTACCTTCTCCTATGGGGGAAAGAACAAAGGAGGGTACTCAAAAGTTAAACATTTGAAACAGAGAGCATGATTTTTAATGTGACATAGAATTAACCTGCTTCACTTGCTATATTGAAGAAAATAGCGTAGTACATTTTAAACAAGGATTAGACATTTATTTAAATTAGGAATAACATTTGCAGTTACAGCAGCTAGAATACAATTATGACCCTGAGATTTCAGGGCTGGTCAGCTGCAAGTGACTTAGGAAATCATGTCTTACCATATAATATTATGTAATTACATATATTAGGGGTTGGTTCACACTTTCCTCTGAAGCATCTGGCATTGGGAAAGAGGACACCGAACAAAATGGACCACTGGTACAGTGCTCCCACGTAGTGTTTCTCAGGGAACTAAGGATTCTTACACGGCCTTTTGCCATATTGGGTGTTATTGATTCCTGTTAAGGTGTTTTATACTTTCTCTAATTCTGTCAAGATTTGGGGAGCAAGTTAGACCTGACTGGTGCAGTTCTTGCCTGTTTGATTTAGCACTTTCTCTGTGACTCTCATGGTAGAAAATACATAAATTACTTTCTTCATTTGAAGAATGTAATAAATGTCTAAGGACTGATTCTCACTGTCTTGCACCTTGTGTAGTCAGTTCTTCCTGTGCAAAGTGGGTGCAAATGTTATCAGTTCAGAATTGCAGCATCATGCAAACAACACTCACTTTGAACAGATGTAAATTACAACAAAAGAAGCAAGGTAGAGGAGAATCAGGCTCTTAGGCCCAGTCTACACAGAAAGTTGCACTAGTTTAACGGAAGTTGTGTATTTAAATTGACTTAAACTGGTATATGGCCATATTGAAAACATAAGAACTGCCATAGTGGATTAGCCCAATATTCCATCTAGACCATTATCCTGTCTCCAAATGCCACTAGTTCCAAAGCTTTAGAAAGAGTGTACCGCGCAGGGCAATTTTGGAGAGATCCACCGTCTTTGTCTCTTGACTTGTGGCAGTCAGAGGTTCAGGGTCACCACTGATAGACCTATCCTCCATGAACTTATCTAGTTCTTTTTTTTTAACCCAGTTATACTTTTGGCCGTAACAACATCCCATGGCAATGAGTTCCACAGATAAATTGTGCACTGTATAAAAATATTTCCTCTTGTTTATATTAAACCTACTGCCTATTAATTTCATCAGGTGACCCCTAGTTTTTGTATTGTGGGAGAAGCTAAATAACATTTCTCTATTCACTTTTTCCACACCATTCATGATTTTACAGCCCTCCATCACATTTTCCCTTAATTGTCTTTTTTCTAAGCTGAACAGTCCCAGTCTTTTTAGTCTGTTCTCATATAGAAGCCATTACATACCGTTGGTCCAATGGTGAAACTGGTGTGGCCATGGAGGCCATGCCCCCCACTTTTTAACATGGGCATAGTTTGGGGGATGGGGGCACAAAACACCTTTTTTGAACGTTCTTAATTTGATTTAATCTTGGCTTAATTAAATCAGTTCCTTACTGACTTAAATGTCCATGCACTATAAGACCCCTTTATACTGCAGCAATAGTACAAAGGAGCTTTAAGGTAAATTCAGATGTGTAAGCTTTATCAACTGACATGCAAAAAAACTCCAAACCCAAACACAACTGAGCTGTAGTACAACTAAACCAGCTTGAAAATAGCAGTCCAAGCCACTGCCCCTTTGCACTTCTGTACATCAAACAGTGTTTTCTCTCCAACAGATCTTATTAACTTTATGCAATATGCATATGGAGTTGCATGTTAGCTTTAGTACAGTAAGCAGCCTAAGTATTAGTAGGATGAATGTTATTGTACTGAGAAATTACATAACAGAGATTGTCTTTTAGATGAGTAAGTATGAAACGTAGAATTATGTCACTAGAAATTAATAACCTAATTAATAACAGCAAAGAGTCCTGTGGCACCTTATAGACTAACAGACGTATTGGAGCATGAGCTTTCGTGGGTGAATACCCACTTCATTGGACACATGCATCCAACAAAGTGGGTATTCACCCACGAAAGCTCATGCTCCAATACATCTGTTAGTGTATAAGGTGCCTCAGGACTCTTTGCTGCTTTTACAGATCCAGACCAACACGGCTACCCCTCTGATAATTAATAACACATTCCCTAGTAATATCAGCTGGATGGTTACAATAATTTGTCTAAGAAACTTTTGGACATTGCGTAATATTTATTAGGGCATATGGCCCTGCCGTTGCAATTTATCAGCACATGTCTTGCAACACAGTTTATTTAGAATTTAAAAAGTCAGTTAAAGGGACAGGGGAGAAAAGACATTTGATATAGTGAATTGGCACAGCTCTAATTCCACTTCAGCTCCAGTATGCATAGAACCTAATCTCACACTGATTTTGAAACTCATGGACTAGTGGAAAAAAATGTAAGTTACAGAACTAGGAAAAATGAAAGAGCTAGGAGAGAAGAAATGAAATCCTAGTATATGGAGCAGATCCTTAAAGCTGTAATGGAAATGGTAGGGTCTGTTTTGAACAGAAAGGATGAAGCTGGCACACAAAACCTGTAATCCCATTAACCTGTCAAACGACAGAGCCCTATTCACATTGTTGAAACTGCAGTTGTCATTCAAGCAATTTCCAATATACTCATCTTGAATTTTTTATTTTCACAATAACATTGCAAAGACAACAGTCTTTTAGCAACTGAATCCGGTGAGATTTGGGCACCCAGCTCTCTTAGACTCCTTTGAAAATCCCATACAAAATGTCTTTTGCAGCAGTCTGAAGGAGAGCAGGCATAATTAATCATCAAACATCATCACTGGCACAAGAAAAGCTAAAAACAAAAAGCACAAATGCCAGTGTCTGTCTTTTAAATAATGAAGATGACTGGGGAGGAAAAAAATCTTGATAATGTTTAAAAATAAAGTCATGTAGTGCATGTAGGGCCCAGTCTAAAGTCCCTTGAAGTCAATGAACAGACTCCAATGATTTCAATGGCTGTTAGATCAGGCTCTTATTTACAGCCCTGCACTTTATTCTAATTTACTAGGAGTAGGCAAAACATTAAATTCAACCTACAGAGCCTTTGCCTTGGAAGACTGAAAGAAAGTGCTCATTAGAAGATAATATCTGTACAGAACTTTGGAAAATCCTTCTCTAGGAAATAAAAAGTTAAAAAATCCCACATATTTTAGAATAGTCTATAGCATTAAGTAATGCAAATAAATCTCGTAGTGTCACTCATCGAAATGTAGTGTTGTAGGGTGCTAAGAAAAAGGAGAATAAGAGAAATCTTAAGTCCCATCAGTTCTTGACATGAAGTCATACAGATGGTGTCTGCTGTAACCAGGCTCTCTCATAGGAAGGCCAGACTGGTCTGACAATGAATTTCCCTATAATGACTTGTAGTCATTCTCTCTCATACAAACCCCCAATGCTCATATTCTGACTAATTATGGTTCATGAGCCTCTGAATTTCAGAAATCAGTTTCTACTTAGTTCTAAGTTTATAAAAGTACAACTGATGCTGTGCCTGGATGATGGGGGAAGGCAAAGAATGTAGAATCGGTGCAATTTATTTGAAATGAGAATATGCAAACATGGAAGAAAGTTAGGGTAAGCAATGCAGACTAAACATGACATAAATTGGATATACTTGGCACCAACCATTTACATTATTCCTAAACAAATACCTTCCTGTCAAGACCAAAACTAAAAAGAATGTATAATCTCTCTTGATCAGATGGTGCATCTCAAAGGGTCACTAACGTTTTAGGAAATACAAGAATTGCGTGATAACTCAAGTGGTGGTCATGAAGGGCACCAAATGAGCCTGATTCTCTTTCATCAACCAGGAAGGGCAGTGGTCAGATTCACAAGTGAGGCACAGAAGTGAAGTGACATGCCCAAGGTCACTTATCAGGCTAGTGACAGAGTGGGGAACGGAACCTTAATCATTAGTTTGATATCTAAATGGCCAACAATGCAGTCACATGACCACAAGACCACATATTGAGTGAATGTAGTTCTTACCAATCTAAGGCTTTTGAGTGTACAAAAGTCTCATTTGATCTTGTTCAGAGACTTTCAGTAGCCCAGTATACTAAACAGAAAAACTTTAAAGTGTTACCAAATACAGAGTTTAAAAGGTGCAGTGGTTTGTCTGGTTTTTGTGCTGGCAATAAGAATGAGTTTAGCTACTCGCTGAAGAAGGTGTATGGATCACTACTTTAATGGTTAGTGAGGATATTCATTAATTTATTCATTGTATTATTTGTAGCATACAAGAGAAGATATTTTAGTAACAGAGAAACTTTTGGTAAAGGACCACTATAATGACTGTAACATCCTGGTTTTCTTTTCTTTACTTTCTGGTACCATCTTTTTCCATTCTCACTTGTACTTTCAATATAACGCAATTTACTTCCCTGGTATTCCCAGCCTTGGAGCTTTCATTTTCTTGTGCTAAGAAAGTTAACATGCACACATCCTCTTTCAATTGCATAATACACATGACAGGATCATTTAGCCCTTAATATTATTTCTATTTTAATAACCATCTATACGGATGGTAGTAACAGAGGTAAGGATTTAAAAAAATATATGCAATATAAGATATAGCTTTGAATTTATTAACTTTTATGTCCCTTTTTAATTTGTGTGAATTTATTTCCAAGAAAATGGAGGACTAATAACACTTGCTTGAGCCAGCGACCTCCTCTGTATAAAGTAATTTACAGAACAGTGCAATCCTGAGATCCCATGATCTTAATAAACCAAGACAAAAAGATGTGCTATAGCATATTATGATTATATCACAACAGAGTTCACAGCTTCTTACTTTTTAACAGAGAAACATTATATTTCCTGTAAGAGCAGAGTAATAGGTCTGCTTTGTTAAAAGACCAGAGATAATCTGCATAGCTTTTTGGTCTATAGGAAGTTTATACTCAACTGACAATTCACTGAAGTCACTATTTCTTAAAGGCGTGGTATTAATATATCTTAAATGAATGTTATCTAGAATACAGCACATGACAATAATTCTAGGTGTAATAAAACCCGACTTAGTCACTTAAAACATTAAGGAAATACACACTTATTACAACAATTGAAACCCATCCTTTAGCGGTAAATACTGGAACCAATTTAGTGAATTAAAAAGACAGGTTTTTATGATTGCTCACTGATAAATTAATGCTGTATTCAGTAAAGAGTCCTGTAGCACCTTATAGATTAAGGGTACGTCTACACTATGGGATAATTCCGAATTACATTAAACTGGTTTTATAAAACAGATATTATAAATTCGATGTCACGTGGCCACGCTAGGCACAGTAATTCGGCGGTGTGCGTCCATGGTCCAAGGCTAGCGTCGATTTCTGGAGTGTTGCATTGTGGTTAGCTATTCCATAGCTATCCCATAGTTCCCGCAGTCTCCCCTGCCCCTTGGAATTCTGGGTTGAATCATTGTCACGGGTGGTTCTGTGTAAATGTCGTCAGTCATTCCTTCCTCTGGGAAAACAACAGCAGACAATCCTTTCGCGCCCTTTTTCCCTGGATTGCCCTGGCAGACGCCATAGCACGGCAACCATGGAGCCCGTTCAGCTTTTTT
>NC_133770.1:23826809-23888583 GCF_003597395.2 Chelonoidis abingdonii | reverse complement strand
CTGGTTGAGACCGTGATGATTAGTGATTCTCGGATACTGTGCTGCTTCAGCTGTGCGCTCAGTGGCTCTCGTGTGTGTGAGCTTTGTTGGAATTGGCCTAGCCGGCCTGCCGGTGTGAGGTGCATTCCCTTATTGGTCGTTTCCATGTTCCTGTGTGTCATTTCTGTTGTACTGTTTCTCCTCCCTACTTCTGTGCTCGCAAGGCTTGTTGTATCTCACTCAGTTCCAGATGTGGTTTCCAGTCACTCTCCAGGGCGCTCATTTCGATGTTGCAACCAGTTGGTAACTCCACTTCCTTTGGACTTTGGATGGAGCTACACCCTCCCTGGTCCAGGCAGTTCTGATTTGAGGTGTAGGAAAAAGATGGAGAGGGATTGAGTGGGATAAGTTAGTGGACTTTGGGACAGAGGATGGGTGGGAAAAGAGGAATTAGGGTCCTTTGGTTTCTGTGACTGAATTCTTCTGCAGTTTGTCTGTGTGAGAGCATGGTGCGCCATTGTTGGACATGTACCCAAAAAGTTCTCAGAGGATAAGGGCCGGAGCTGCTGATTCCTGGCATTGCAGCATATGCTACCTGCTTGGGCTGATGTAGTCACTGAGATAAGAAGGGAAAGTTTTACATGGTGGAGGAGAGGTATGGACATTGTTTTGGAGCAGTATTATTCTTGCAGCAAGTTTTATTTCACACTGTTATTATTCTCGTCTCTTAGCTTAGTTTATTGTGCCTGCATATCAGAACCTAGTAGTTCTTTCTTATTATGTGCGGTGAGTGCTGTATACTGTATTAGCTGAGCCTTTCCTCTGGGGTATGTCATCAGGAGAGACTAGCACAGGAGTCGCAGGTCCTTTTTCAGAAGTGCTGTGTCGAGTCTTCATTTTATTCACTCTAAGTTAAGGTTTTTTGCATCCTAGTGATACAATTTAACGTATTAGAAGGTCTTGTGTCTTATTAATTGTTGCTAACTATTGTTGTATGTAAAGTTAAATAAGGTTTTTAAATGTTTTAAGAAGGCTTCTTTAATTAATTAAATGCAGAGACCCACTCCAGTGCCGGGATCCAGAGGCCGTGTTGAGTGCACCTGAAATCAGCTTCTCGTGCTGCTTTTGGCACACGTTGCCGTAGGTTGCCTACCCCTGAACTAGCACCAGCGGAAGGGCCACTTGAAGGAACTTTTCTTGTCCAAACTCCAGTTCTGTGGCTCTCGGTCCAAAGTTAGAGAGTTAAATGTGAGTGCGCGACTTGCCAGTCCTTTTGCAATTGGTGAAGGGCCTTCCAATGGAAGGCACAGTTGTGCTTGTATCCATGGAAGCAGGTCTGGGGGTACTGCAGGCTTTTGTTGATAGCAGGGTCCTAAGACTAAGTTAGCACCAGGCTGCCTTTCCTCAACTCTTTCCAGGACTACTGCACGTTTTAGGAGTCTGATTTTGTTGCGACCCCCCAAGTTTCACCTCACTTAATAAACAACTTGACTTACTCAACAATCAGACATAAACCTACACAGTGCTCGCCAGCATGGTGTTTACGAGTGGGCTTATATTCTTGTTTACATATACATTATAAAAGTAATTATTTAATTGGACTATAATATCTATTAGTGTGACATTTCAGCACGAGTGTATGTCGTCTACTAGATCATTATAAACAATCTAATTATGAACTTTTCTTTTTGTATGATCTCGTGCTAGTGACATATATTATCGTGTATGTCTGTTGTAAAGCACTCGGTAAAATATCGGAGTGTGAGTTGACATATGTGACCTCCTGGGAATCATCGTTCGCTGAAGGGGTGTCAGTAGTTCTTGTTTACATGCCTACCCGGATGCTTAGTGTTCGCGTTGGGATAAGAAGTCATTGATGTGCTTCTGCCACACCTCTGGAGACGCAGAATCTGTTCTATCTGGACACAACGCCTTAATCTCTCTTAGTTGGCATTCTGGCACTCATCTGAAAAGTCAGAGGTCTTGCTCTTCTGGATTTTACTTGGGGATTACCTAGAAGGGAATGAATAGAGCTTTTGCCTGTTAGTAAGAACTGGGTGTAAAAACTGCGATCTTAGGACTTCAGAATCCTATTAAGTGGTCGAACGTCCTGGGGCTTTTAGCACATTGCCATCACTGCGGGAATAATCTTAAACACTGCCACAAACTTGGGCTCCAGTGTTTGATGGGATTAACAGAAAGCTTTTCTTCTTCTCGAGTGCTGCTCCTGATCCTTCCAGTTAGGTGTTGGCGCGCGCGGGCGTGCACTGTTCGTCGGAGAGAAAGAAAACTTTAATCCTAGCAACATGCAGTGGGTGGCAGTCGCCCCCTGCGTGAGTTTGGGCGGCCGGTGTATGGCGCGCTGATATATACCCTGACCGGCTCCGACGTTCCTGCGTCCTTCTTTTACGCCCGTGTCAGGTCGTTTCAACAGTGGTAGTGCGTTCTGATAAACCCACTCCCCTAGCGATTCGCTTGCTTTAGTTCCTTAGTATAATGTTTTTCTCTAGATCTTATTAATTACTGTTAGTATATGAGTTAGTGTATAGTTTAAGAGGGAT
This sequence comes from Chelonoidis abingdonii, assembly GCF_003597395.2. Classification (NCBI taxonomy): domain Eukaryota; kingdom Metazoa; phylum Chordata; order Testudines; family Testudinidae; genus Chelonoidis; species Chelonoidis abingdonii. The sequence goes on along the minus strand of NC_133770.1, from coordinate 23,886,043 downwards.
CGGGGGTTCGCCCCTTGCTCCTCCCCGGCCCCGGGCCTGCCCTGGTCACCGGGCTGTCAAGCCCTGTGCGACTGCCGTCGACGATCCCACCGGAGACCCGCGCGACTCCTTTAAAGTGCCTCGGCGAGCGGTCATCTGCGGACAAGTGCCGTCTTTGTAAGGCGTTCAGCCCGACCTAGAAAAGGCGGGACTTCGCCTTAAAACAACTCTGATGGAGGCACTCTAATCCTCCACATCCTCGGCGTGGTTTCACCGTCTCTGGCACGTGAACTAATGCTTCGGTCTGTTGTTTCCGTGTGCCAGCGAAGAGCTCTCAGCATCCTCCCGTCCGGCCCAGTCCCCAGTCGTGGCGTGCCGGCTCACTCTCCCGAAGGACAAGAAACTCAATGGGCTCCTGCCTGGTACCTTCGTCACCCGCGTTAGAGCGCAGCTCCATTGTCGGAGTCGCTCTGGGCACTTTCTGCCCAACTGTTCCGGATGGCACCGCCTGCTCCTGCACCTCGCCGATTCCGGCCTCTCACGAGCTGTTTGAGTCCTGTGCCGACCAGCTCCCCGGCCATGCTGTTGGTAGAGCTCGTCTACCATCCACGGCGGTAGACCTTTCTTCCACTGTGCGGGACACTCATCGCTCTTGACAGCCTGGCTGCCTCAACCCCCGGCATTACCGCCGGGCTGTGCGCGGTGCATTAGTTGTTTCTGGGCAAACTGCCTTTTGGTGCGGACCACGTCCCAGCAACCAAGGATCGCGCCCATTTTGATTCTCCGTTCGTGGAGATGGCAGTGAGCGTTTCCGGCTCCCTTTTTGGAGAGACCGTAATCCTGGCACAGGATTTCCTATCCCCTAGAGCCTCACTTAGGAAAGAAATCCAACAGGTTTTCTAAAAAGAAAAGCTGTATACTAAAAAAGAAAGAAAAGACATAAAAATGGGTCTCTCGTATCAAGGATATAACAATATACAGGGTCATGCTTAAAAGAAATATGAATATAACAGCCTTATTCAAAAAGAGAATACAATTTAAACCATCCAGCAAAATACATACATGTAAATCCAATAAAACTATAGAAGCTTTCTGTCTCTTTTTCTACTTTGTACTCACAAGCTTGGAAACAGAGATTACAGAAGTTTTGAAGATTAAAAGATCCCTCTCATAGCCGAGAGACAGACAAAGAGACACACACAAAGGACACCACACCCAAACATTCCCTCCCCCCTGAGCTTTTAAAATCCTGGTTTCCTGATTGGTCCTCTGGTCAGGTGTTGTTCCTTTGTTAACCCTTTACAGGTAAAGAAACATTAACCTTAGCTATCTGTTTATGACACGCCCGGAGGCCATAACGTCACTTTGCGCCACACCTAACCCTAATCCGATATGTTTATATCAATGTTAGCGCTACTCCTTTTCTCGTCGGGGAGGAGTACAGAAATCGATTTAAAGAGCCCTTTGTATTGATATAAAGAGTGTTGTAGTGTGGACTGGGCCTAACAGATGTACTGAAGCATAAGCTTTTGTGGGTGAATACATCCGACGAAGTGGGTATTCACCTATGAAAGCTCATGCTCCAATACATCTGTTTGTCTATAAGGTGCCACAGGACTCTTTGCTGCTTTTACAGATCCAGACTAATACGGCTACCCCTCTGATACTTGCTATATTCAGTTTCATCTTGAAGCCAACCACTTGAGTAATAAGTTCTCAGAGGTAACAAACATGTTTCTTTTAAGAATAACTACTTTTCATTTGTTTGAAAGAAAATGTCCAAATTCAAGATCTAATCCTTGCTGAAACTGCTGGATCGCTCTCAAAAATACGGGCTAGGTAGTCACCATAACAACAGGAATACATTTCATAAAATTGCTAGTGTTTTTAGTACAGACTAAATATTATTGTAGGAATTTAAATATTTTTATAGCATAGGCCTGCCTGATTGTGCTGGTTGCACAGTACTCTGAATCGTAAGGAAAGTTACCCTCCCGCTGGCTATTACTTATAGGGTGTTTTACAAGAAGTGTGTAACACAAGGTTCTTGGCCTGAGCCACTTACCGTTGAACTCAGTGGAAGAGGAAACACCCAACAAACTTCCCCTGTAAGGCCTGATAACATTGTCTGTGATAAGATCAGCATGGGAGGGTTTGTGAAAGAAGTGGATTTCAAAAAGGAGGAGAGAGGTCTCCAAGCAGGATTCTCAAACTAGAGAGAGATATACCTATTTGTCAACTTGGCCCAATCCTGTAGGCATGCTCTAAGCACGTCTAAGATCTGATACCTGTGAGATCCCACACTGGAGGACAGGATACAGGCTGCCAATGGGGCTAGAGGGGAGAGCAGTACTGCACCCACATCAAAGACAGCCAGGGGCACAGGGAAACTTAGGGCAACAGTGATGGTTTCAGCTCCTAGAGCATGGGCTAGCTGAGCAGCTGATCTGGCTTAGGGGGGCCTAACTCGAGGAAGAGTGTTGCAGCAGAGGATCCTGAGTGGAGGGAGGTGCCTATCTCTGCCCAGTCAACCAGGTGTACTAGCTCAGCTCTTTTAGGTTGGCATTTCATTCCTGGCTAGTTTAGTTAGCTCGCTGCTCAGCTTCCCCTTCTTTTAGGCACATGACTCTCCCTAGGAGCCTGGGCACCTAGTTTGGGGCTAGGGGTTCTACTAGGACACTGGCTATTGGGGATTAGGTGCTGCAGAGCTAAGTGGAGCAACACCTACATACCTTTGTAGATCTGGGCTCCTGTGGCCACAGAATCCCATTGAGTCAGTGGGACTCCACAGAAGTGTAAGGGTATTATGCAAAATGGTGTGTATTTGTAGGACTGGGGCCCTATGAAGTACAATAAAAGGAATAATCTATTTTATACCATTGAAAGTCCAGGATTTCAGTTTAAAATGAAAGTTTATCATCAGTCCTTGGTCCTTTAATTTGGGAAGCTTCCTAAGATCATTCCTATTCCACTGGGACCTTTACTAATTTCCATGGCCATGTTTTCTCTGGTGCCTCGGTGGGGGAGGGGTTGGGACCCCTCTGCATCTCCACTGGTTCCCAATTCAAGTTTTCTATAATGTGCTTCCCATGTTCGTAACACATGAGGGGTTCTCTACACCAAACAAACAAGCAAAACTGCTTTTTGAGAGAGGATGATCAGAGTAAAGGAAGAGAATGGCTCAGGTGGCCTGTCTCTTAGGCAGACTTTCTGGGGCCAGCCCTTTGGGACTTGGTTATCAGCGGGCCTACTGTCTTTATTTAGGCTCTACTTGCACCTCCTTCTCTTGGGGCATCCTGCTTTACAGCTAGTTTGTGATGTTTCAGGGGCAGTAAGGCCTGTAAGCGTCTCTTTCTCGGCAGATCACTCTCTGAGGTGTAGTGCTCTGCTTCCTGTTCACCACAACCCAACCCACCGTTGGCGGGTTTTATCTCTTTAAGATTCCCTCCCCTCCTCTTTCCAGTTAGAGCAAACCTAACAGGTGCACCTCATTGGCACTGAAGGAGCTCAGAAAAGCTTACTAGTCTCCTCTCCCACAAAGTGAGAGTGTACCCCTTCACACTCTCCAATGTTTTACTGCTACTTTAAAAACAAACTAACTCAATACTAAAATGTCAGGAGTTCTACAAAAGTGTCAAGACAGTCCACTTCTATGCATTATCTAGTACAAAAATAAAAGTAGGCATCTATTTCCCTTGTAGTATCTGTTGTACCATTTGGAAATTAGGAGAATGGTGGTGTTTGATTAGTTGTTGAAGTAGTGTGTTGGAATTGGGGCATGCTCTTTAGATAACTAGCCAATGTTCCTTCATACAGCTGCTAACAGGGACTGGTGCCATTTGCTTGGAATGTCCTTAAGATCTATTTGCTAAATGTAGGTAATTTGTTTCCCTCAGTTTTTAACTTCAAGAATATCTATTATACCACATTTGCAAGATACTTCATTTCATTTAACATTTAATTTAGATTTGCCCAAATGCATGCTGTGCTTGCAAAATGATTTAAACGTTGTTCTGCTAATTTTGACATAAACCAGGATCACTAAAATTACCTCTTTTTAATGCTGTTCTTCTGGAAAAATTACAGCTTCCTAATGTTATTCCTTCATCACTATGTTCTAGCAATTTTAAAATGGTGTAAAACAACACATTTTTCTACCAGATGAGTTTTTGCAATATTTCTGTTTAACTCTGTATAATTTTCAACAAGTGCTGAATCCAAATGAAGAATCTTGTACAAATGGAAGTTAAGACACATACAAAATGTTGTAAGCAGCGTACTTTTACTTTTTGAAATATGAGGTCAGAATCTCAACTGGCATAGGTGAATTGAAATAAATGGAGCTAGGCTGACTTACAGTAGCAGAGAGTCTAGCCTATTATCTTAAATATGATATTCTTAAAATATTGTGAATTTGTGCACCTTAGTAACACAGGCCCCAGAATGTATGCACATAAATGCATGTGCCTAACTTTGAAAATTGGTTCCATAAGATACAACATCCTGCACTGATGTTAAAAAACGACCAGGTAATTCCATCTGATAACAAGAAATGGTTTATTAATTTGTTTCTCATCAATCACATCTGCAGTATTAATACCTTGTAGTGCGTTAGTGGAAAATAATTTGAGACAAATACAATTTCATTGTAGGCATCAAAAGAAGTAGCAGATTAATTCTGACATTTTGGCATTACTCTTATGAATTTTTTATTTCTGATAGCATTGCATGTATTAATATTTAGATGGTAAATTAAGGGACAATGATGGTTGGTCAGTGGTGCATCCCCTTTGTGCTGCTTTTGATTTCTAGAAGTAGCTTTTGGGCTTTTAAGGAGGAATTTTGAAAAGAGAGAAGAAGAGTGTTTGGGCCTCAGTTTACCAAAGGATTTAAATATGTGCACTTGGAGTCAGTGGGACTTAAGCGCTTTCTTATGTCTGTTGCTGAGCAAGGCTGGACTACTGAATCAGGGCTATGGAGCAGAAGTTGTGGAAGACTGTTCCAAGTCTAACCCATGCTTACAAAATGTGGATCTCACTTTCTCTTGTGGCTGAAGCACATTGAGGCTTACGAACCTACAAATGGAGCAGGGTTATTTGGTTGAGGAAGTTGATGTTTGAAGATCAAGAAGTTCCACATTTGATTTCTGCATCAGAGACGACTTCTTTAGGGGTGTTGTATTACATGAGTGTAAGGGAATAAGCATTTTTAACATTTGCACAGGAATTCTGTAGCTGGTAGCCAGACTAAACATTGTTAGAAAATTATGCGGTTTTTATTCTTTTAACTATTTAAAGCGATGCCACATTATTACACATTTGTTTGCACATATCACTAGTGGTTTATGAATATATATTTTTCTTCATAGATTAATTTCTACGTACTAGTGAGGGCAATCTACACCCTTGGACATAGTGCATCTCTGATTGCTCTAACGACAGGAAGTATAATTCTTTGCCTTTTCAGGTAAGTATCTCACATGAACAAAAATAAGCAAGAAAATACGAAGATTTTTAATTTTTAAATCCTTGTCTGTTTTATGACTATTCAGATGTTTATAAAATTGATGATTTTTAAACTTTGAAGACTTGAATAACAAATAATAGTTGCATTGGTAACTTGAATTTATGTTCACACCACTCATATCAGATGATTCCAAGGAACTTTAGACATTCATACAGAGTACAACCTACATGCACAAGATTAGATGAGATCTAAACCATTTAAGGCTTTATTGATCAAAATCAACACCTTGAATTGTACCTGAAAATAAATAGAAAGCCAGTCAGCACCAATCAAGTGGGCAGCCATGTTCTAGTGAAGCTTCTGGATGGTCTCCAAGTGAGTTCTGATATAGAGTGTCTTCAATAATCATTTCTGAAAGTCACAAAGATGGTGAGATATTGAAGAGAAATACCATAGTAACATTGCTTTCGTTAAATGGAGATGGAAAAACGCTCTTCTGGCCATTGACACCACTAGAGATTCTGAGAGTAACCCGCAATTCAGATTGGTTCACAAAATAAAGAAGGGCAGGAATATATTATGGGGACAGATACTTTCAAATGCCTACCTAAGAGTTTCACCTCCTCCTGCCTACTAGCATCACCTTTATCTTCTTCAAACTAAGCTTCAATCAACTTTCTTTCATCCATGCCCCAATCTCCACCAGGTACTGAAACCTAAGAAAAGGCATCATCCAGCTTCAGCAAAAAAGAGACGTTGAGCTGCATGTTATCTGCAGCATGGTGGTGCCATAGCCCCAACCCTGTCACAATCTACCACAAGAACAACATCTTTTGGGGTCTTTCTGCAAAGAACAAAGAGAGCAATTTCAGGAGTAATCTCCTCTATCCTAGTTAAGGTCTGCAAGCAAATCAACACCACCTTGTAATCAGCACTGTCAAGGGCTATTAATGCGTGTGAAGGACTCTAGCATAGACTTCTGACTTATGTCCGTCGCTAGAAGGTAGAAAATAAGGAATCCAGTGGACATCAGTGCAAGCCTTATCACGGACTCCTCAAAACTGTCACCCAAAAAAGGCAGGTCAAAGAGAGGGTGATAGTTTCCCATGCAGGGAACAAATAAATGCTTATTTGAGGAAAGCTAGTCCCCTGGGAGACAGTGTCTGTCACCAGCAATGGAAATGAGCACAAACCTCTGTGTGTGTGCATGCGGGCACTCTTCATTCACACAGTATTGACAAAATGGGGCATTGTATACATTGGGATTGTTCTTTGGGAAGTGGGGATATTTTTAGAATTTCAATCCCCCTCCCTTCTACCTAATTAATGCGTCCTCAATGATAAATCACACTTGGGAATATTGGTTTGAGAATCTGTAAATGACCCAAATGCCTTTAAAAACCTATATCTTGTGAGGGAGTGATCCAAGGATAGGTAGTGAACGGCTCCATTTCCCATTCTCCAGGATCAGAATAGCTGAAAACACCTGTGTTAGCTATTTATATTTATATTGAAGAGGCAGTTGTTGTCTGGAAGGATCCCAAGGTGCTTTATAGAAAGTACCAATGCAGTGTATATAAGGATCCATGCAAATACATCCATCTTTGGGGTGAAGCCATCCAGCCTATACAATAGTGTTTAAGAGGAGGAGTAAAGAATAACTTCTTCAAATGAAATTCCTGGGAGGAATTTCAGGCAATTACACTAGTGAGTTAAAAATTAAAAGTTACTAAAGCAACCAAAAAAAACAAAATTCTAACTTCATCCAACAGGATTAAAATTTGAATTTTTGATGTTAGTAATACATAGGATTTTTTTTAAACTGTGCATTGATGCACACAACTGTATCAATGGAATTGGATGTGCTCTGCTCAAAATCTACAGCATTTATCCATGAACATGTACACCATTATTTTATGAAACAAAGTTCTGAGTGGAAGGAGTTCAATTTAACTGTGGATGCTTTATGTATGTATGACAAATATATAAAACCTCTCATTTAGCTGGCTATGTTTGCTTTCCCTTTCTAGTCTAGCACATATTGAGGAATTATGAATAGCAGTACTGACACAACTTCAGTGCTTTCTGATCTTTATTTAATCTACTGGCCACTATTTATGACTAGTCATGCTAAAATTAGGGCAATTAGATAAGAAAAGGAAATTTTGTTTCGCACAGTTGCAAGGTTCTCTTGTACACTCTTTTATTAAAATTGAAACTTCTTTCATGTACTTGCAGAGTTGGGAATAAATTTGACCCTTGTTTTCAATCAGTGCAGAGACCTAATCTGGATTCTGACTACTTTTTTCCCACCAAAGGGCAGATTCTGAAGTATTTCACAGGAAAGGAATTATGACCCTGGCATATCTCTTTGATAGATTTTTTTTAATCCTAAGTTGCCAGCCAGAGACACTGAGCTTCCTAGATCCTCTTGCTATTCAAAATTGTCCCCATTTTTCAAATGTCAAGATTTTTTCATCCCAAGTGACACTTTGTATGAACATTATGATTAGAATTGGTTGAACATTTTCTGACAGTGTTTTTCATCAGAAAATGCTGATTTGTCCAAATAAAAATGCTCCACAGGAATGTTTCAATTTTGATGAGAAAAAATATCAAAATGACCTTATTGGAACAAAACATTTCAACTTTTCATTTCAAAACTACTTTTCATTTTGAAATAATAATAATACCTCATTCTGATGCAGCACTTTTCAGCAATTGATTTCAAAGCACTTTACAATTGAGGTTAATATCATTGCCCCATTTTACAGATGTGGAAACTGAGGCACAGGGAGGAGAAAAGACACAAGGTTGCCCAGCAGGCCAGTGTCAGAGGTGAGAATAGAATCTACATCCCCCAGTCCAATGCTCTGTCCATTATACCACACTGCCTCTTACACAATTTTTAAACAGTTAAAATCAAAATGAAACATTTCAACTGACCCAAAACAAAATGTTTTTAAAAATTTCATTTTGTGGTAATATCAAGATTTGCTATTTCTGCTATGTATAAGACTTTTTGTATATCTGACTTTGCTGCTATTTGCATATAAGCAGATTTCTACACATGCAGAAATCTAGCAACTATCACTATAGTAAGGGCCCTGAGCGCTTATCATTTTCACTGAACTGCAAGAGTACAGCATCTCTCAGGAGCACCTAGCTCCTGGCAGGATTAGACTTTTATTCTTTCAAATCCAGCATGAGAGAGAAACATGTTGTTCCTATTAATTATCCAAGGAAAATAAATAGATGTCCATTCTTCCCTGGAATGTGACCTTGGGTTTCATAGGGATGTATTAAGCTATGTACCATAATAGCGATGGACCCTCAGCTGCTTTTGGATGTCTCAGGCCCTGCATCAGCAAAGCTCTTAAGCATATGTACAGCCATTGAAGTCAATGGAAGTTGAGCAAGTGTTTTAAAGTTAATCATGGGATTATGTCCTTTGCTAAATAGACCAAAAATTCATTTTGCATCTCTGCCACGCTAGAAGGTTATGACTTCTTCTCTCAGATGCAGAGCTGACCACAATTACCCATGCTTTTGTCACCTCCTGAATGGGTTATTTGATGCTCTTTGCATAAGTCTATGCCAGAAGACCACTCAGAAGCTTCAGGCAGCACAAAATGCAGTAACCTGCCATAAAATTCTATTCTGTCTGCATTCCTTCAATAACAACAATATTCTCTGATCTGTAGCAGTTTCCAGCTGCAGTTCAAGGTGTTGCTTTTTACTTGAGCATTGGCCTGCTAAACCCAGGGTTGTGAGTTCAATCCTTGAGGGGGCCATTTCAGGAACTGGGGTAAAAATCTGTCTGGGGATTGGTCCTGCTTTGAGCAGGGGGTTGGGCTAGATGACCTCCTGAGGTCCCTTCCAACCCTGATATTCTATGATACTGGAGCTCTATGATACTGATAAAATCCTGAGTGGTTTGGTTCCTGTCTGCCTTATAGATTCCCTCTCTCCTTTGCTGTTTAGTGAGATCAGCTAGGATAAACACTGCATTAAAAGACAATGTGCTGGAGGAAGGGTGTTTCAGGTGATAGGTTCTTCCCTCCAGAACCTACTTCCCACTAGAGTTTGTTGATTTTCCTGGCACACTGAAAACCTCATCTGTTTCCCAAGCTTTCACAGAGCAAGTGGATTAAAGAGTAGAGGTTTTAAGTCCTGATGGACTGGAAGGAAGTGCAGGCCAATTTATATTTTTGTATGTACACTATTTCTAAATTGTTTGTACATGCACCTGCATCCCATGATGTGCACGCTTTATGAATCAAAATATTGGAATTAAAGACAGAAAAACTCAGCAAGAATACATTAGGAAGAGGTATTTCAGAAACTTAGCCAGAAGAACTAGGCTTTTAACTGGTAATCTAGAAGACAAAAGCTAGAGCACACCAAAAATAGAAAATGAAAAATCACCTTTATTATATATTCTTCATGGTAATATGTGGAGAAAATGGCAGCAGGGCCTTTTAATCTGTGACACTGAAAAGGTGTCAAAGTTGCCTTAATTGTATTCACTGGTCAGTTGTTTTTTTTTAAACGTTGAAAGGGTCATACATAGAGATCACAGACAAAGGTACTCACTACGGGTTCATTTCACTAAGAAACAGTTGAAAAATAATCAAAAGACTATATGACATCCTTTCCATCCCGGAAACTAAAATGCTTTTTTTTTTTAAATCTCTTCTTTAATGTAGAAAACTTCACTGCACACGGAACTACATCCATCTGAACTTGTTCCTCTCTTTCATTCTAAGAGCAATCTCTGTTTTAGTCAAGGATGATATTCTTTATTCCAGTTCCAACACAGCTCACTGTTCAGAGGATCAGTCGTCATGGGTAATGAAACTCTTTTTACCTTTTAACCCTCTCCACCTCTGCATCCCTTGTGAATTTTTGGGAACACTAAGTTGTCAGTGGAGGGAGCTGTGAGAGAACTAGTGGCAGGTAGAATTCGGATGCAACTGCAGGAGAAGAAAGGGAGTGGAAGAGCTGGGAGTTGACCTAATGCAGCTTTGCATATTCAGGCAAATTCAGAAGAATTTCAGCTATCAAAAAACAGAAGCAGCCATGGCCTGGGATAAATATGACAGCAAGGAGGTAGGGTAAGTCAGGTAGAGGTTAGAAGTGGAAGATACATCAGCTGGGAAATGGGGAAGGTTAGATGTTCTGAGAACATCGGAGTTGGAGGAGGGGCATTAAGGGAGAGAGAACAATAAGAGACTGAGTGGGTATTTGTAGGAGAGAAAGAGGGCTCTAGCAGCCGAACCGCGTGCCCAGTAGGTGATGGAGGGCTGTCATCTGCATTCTTGGCAAACCATATGGCACAGTAGAGATAAGGCATTAACACAGTATACAGGGTTGCAAAATCTCAGAGATTGAGAAGGTTGAACAGTTAAATGGTACACTTCTACCCCGATATAACGCGACCTGATATAACATGAATTTGCATATAACGCAGTAAAGCAGCGCTCCGGGGGGGTGGGGGAGGCTGCACACTCCAGCAGATCAAAGCAAGTTCGATATAATGCGGTTTCACCTATAACACGGTAAGATTTTTTGGCTCCCGAGGACAGCGTTATATCGAGGTAGATGTGTATATCACATACCATTGTACAGAGCAGTGGCTTTCAAAGGTCAGGTCATGACCCAGTACTGGGTCACCTTGCTCAGCACCTAGGGACCCTGGGGGCCGGCCAGTAAAAACAAGTAGTCCCTACCTGTTCTGACACCGTGCTGCACGGAAGCAGCCAGCAGCAGGTCCAGCTCATAGGCAGAGGGACCGTGGGGCACGACCAATGAGAGCTGGATGGGGTGGTGCCTGCAAGCGAGAGCTACGTGGAGCTGCTTGCACGCTTCTGCCTAGGAGCCAGACCTGCTGTTCGCTGCTTCTGGGGCGCAGCAGAGTCCGCAGTGCCAGGACAGGCAGGAAGCCTGCCTCTGCACCCTGACTGCGCCACTGACCGGAAGCCACCAGAGGTAAGTCCATGCCCCAACCCCACGCCCCAATCCCCTGCCCCAGCCCTGAGCCCTCCCAAACCCAGATCCCATTCCTGCACCCCAAACCCCTCATCTCCAGCCCCAACCCAAGCCCAGAACCCTGACCCTCTCCCGTACCCAACCCATCTCCAGCCCCACACCAAGCCCCAGCCCAGAGCCACCTCCCACACACTGAACCCCTCATTCCTGGCCCTACCTCGCAGTCCTCACCCCCGCACTCCAACCCTCTGCCCCAGCTCCGTTGTGTCATGAGCATCAACAATTTTCTTTAACTGGGTCACCAGAAGAAAAAAGTTTGGAAGACACCGGTATAGAGTATCCCCATCTCCTTGGTTTGGAGCAGAACTGCTGCAAAATAAATCTGCAGACACTGCTGAAGACCTCTGAGAATTTAATTTACAGTGCTTTTCCCCTGCCCATTGTGGCTAAATTTAGCGTATAGAAAAAACTGAAGAAAAATGCAGTGCAATATTTTTGTATTGATAAAGGTACATTCTTCCATAGTGCAAAGCTTTTCCAAGTGACTCTTAAGCTATATGTACATGATCTGTCAACTGAAACACTCTCACTAAAGAAATACTTAATACTAGCATGGTAAAATCATTGTAAACAGATCACTTGGATTGACATCTCAGGGAGTCAAGAATGCTCAAAACCTTGCAGGATTAGGCTCTTGGCCCTGATCATGCCTGTATGCACCCAAGTTGTTTCTTTTTTTGTCCTGCAGTGACTCTTGGTTGCAGCTGGATACTCTTGCAGTTGGACTGGTCCAGATCAATGTGCTGTTCCCTAATTTCTGTTGCATTTTTGTTCAGATGATCTGATGTTGCTTGGAATAGCTGCTGTTTCTTACACTATCTGAACCCTGGTTTAGCTGCGTAACGGCTTGGAGAGTTTGACTCTCACATCGTGTTTATGCATTCCACAGAGCTATTTGTGCTCTTGGCACAGCTCTTTTAAAATGAACCGTTTATAAAGAATTGGAAGAGGTTCTAAAACTGAATAACTTTTTTACACAATTTGGCTGGCTGGTGGCATCTTTTCATTGGCTGGGAGCTGCCTCAGCTACAGACCTAACTTCAAGAAGGAGGGCAAAAGAGGCCAAAGAGGAGTAAACAAACAGAAAGTGTATCATGACTTTGAGTCAAGATAAACTCTTCTGACCCAAATGCAATCCCGAGCATTAAGCATCAAACCAAATTTAATTTACATTTTAAAAGTTACATTTTCCCCTGTGTGAAATCCTCTGTACTCTTCCTTGTACCATCAGATATCTCTTAGAACGGTATATTCTGAAAAACACCACACAGGCTGTAAGTTACAGAGATCATAATGGAGTGATGCATTCTGGTTGTCTTTAACAAGTCGGGAACACTAGAGAATTTCACAGTGAGTGGGGGGGAATTTTGATGGTACAGTCAAATTTTTATTTTCTAAATATCCTTACATCTTGACCAGTGGGACTGCATTCAGTACCTAATTCTGGATTTTTCACTTTGACCTTTGAAAATTCAAATAGTCAATTTTTTGTTATTTTTCTAACAAATTAAAACCTCTAGGAAACTTAGGAAAACTTATAAAGTTATATGTGTTTATTATCTAATTGATGGTCTTTCATATCTGCCTTTTTTAATGTTCATGTCATGATGATTTCAAGGTTTCTGAGTAAATTGGCTGCAAGGAAGCTATAGAAATAAAGTTTTGGCTAACTACATTCCTTTGTATAAGCATTCTTTATACTTTAAACGCATCACCTTATTTCTAGGGGCCATTGAAAAAGAAATTTTCTACATATTGTACATGAGCAATTGACATAAAAGAGAGATAAGGGAACATAATATGTTGAGAGCTTGAGTCTGTAGAAAAATGTTTGTAACAAAATATTACTGCATTTTCTTTGCAAGAAGTTTAATCTTTGTTTGTTTGTAACACTTCAGGTTGGCTGCAAGGCTAGTTTGGTATTTTTCCAATATTGTGTTATGGCAAACTTTTACTGGCTCTTAGTTGAAGGACTTTACCTCCACATCCTCCTTGTGGTAATATTCTCTCCTAACAGACATTTCACAGCCTATCTTTTGATTGGCTGGGGTAAGTACTTAAATATATACATATTTTATTCTTATTTTCAGCTATGAATGGGTCAGGCTCAGTGTTTCCCACTGAGATAACATTATCTCCTATTAGACAGCTACCGTCCCTGGGCCTGATTCCACAGGCTAAGACAACCCCTTTATTCTGTTCCATAATGCAAATCTAGCCACCAAGAAATTGTTCTGGCATAAAAGGATGTAGAGCTGGCACAAAGGCTCCATGCCACTCCCTCACAGGCCACTGCACAGTGACTATGTAGAAGGCATGGCCAGGAAAAAGTGGATATGTGCAGAACACTTCTGTTTTCTCAAATATTCCCACAGACCTGAATGCCCCCTGGAAACTATCGGCAACTGGACACAAGTTAAGGCAGCCTTGAGGTTATCCTAATCAGTATCAGGGGCTGATTGACCTCAGAATAAGAGAAGTGCAAAGCCACCATTTTCCTTCCCTCTCACATGCCCAGCTCCTGTGTCTGAAGGGAGCTCGGATTCAGTGATGAATCAGGCCCCTCATGTTCACTGTGTTCTTTAAAAGTCAGGAGTGACTTTAATGCCTTCAGTGCGAATGCGGGGTTAGAAGCACTTGCATATCCTTCATTATACAGGAAGACACTATGAACGCTATCCTGCACATTGCTGCCAGTTCACCTTAGACACTTGCCAGAGAAATGGCTCTGTCTTTGCTGAACATCTCTGGAACTGCAAAGAGTGCCAAACACTGTGATGATGTGATGTGCATGGGTACGATATAAGATGAGGCCACTAAATTCATTTTCACAGTTATGTAAAATGGGATTTGAATTCAACTCTCCGACAGTGAAAGTTGGACCCAGTAACTCCTTGTGCCAGCCAGTCCCTTATTCTGTATATTTAATATAATTTCCAACATATTATAAATATTTTTGTTTCATTTTTACACGCTAATTCCTTTCATACCCAAGAGCCAAAGGGAGGTTTTATACATGTGAAGCCATTAGAAACTGATCATAAAAATATACTTGGGTGTAGCTGGGAAATGGGAGTGAACCAGTGTGTGTGAATGCCTTTTTGTAAAATGATTTGCATGTCAAATTTCACTCCTAATATTTATCTTCATTTAGACCAGGGATGTGTAACATTTATATCCCCAAGGGTCACACTCAGGAGGCTGAGGGGTGCACACCCTTTGTATGTTCTGTAAGAAATAAATGCACTCATCTGTAATCATTCCTTGTGCTTGTCTTCACTGGGAGATGGATAGGAATTGTTTGCACCCTGCTGCTGGTCCCCACTCTGCAGCTACAGCTACACTTTGTTATTCCATGTGCTGCATTTTGCCTCATGCCAGACCTTGTATATTCTAGTAGTAGATGGTTACAAGAGGGGTAAGGGGTTTCAGTTCATAGATTTTTACAATCATTTGCTATAACAAACTATAATTTCTTAGGAATTCCTACAATATTCATCATCTTGTGGACAGTGACAAGGATCTATTTAGAGGACACTGGGTAAGTAGCTAGGAGGATGTAAACTTTATGCTTCAAACTTGAACTACAGCAGGTCTTCCCCTGGGATTGCATGGCTTGCACAGGGATAATTTGCTGTTTTGAAGGAGGTAAATAGCAGAGGACTGCAATATCTCAGAGGTGCCAGTTGAGTGACAGGTGTTCAGAAGTTATTCAGCATGCAGTTTTATAGATGCATCCAGTCTGAAAGCTCTGACGGGGACGAAGTTAAATAGTTTATGGCCAAATACTGCCCTCTGTGGTGCATATATGGTTCCTGTTAAATTCAGTGAGAGCATCTGCATCCAAGGCCAGTATTTGACTTTTAGAGAAGCAGATGGCACCATTAATGGTGCTATCTTGCAAAGTACTAAGCACTCTCAACTCCTACTAACATCCCTGGTAGTGGTGGGTGCAGAGCACCTCATAGGATTAGGCTCTAGTTGACTTAGAAACTCTTGTCTGTGGCATCTGCAATAGTTGGTACAGATGATGGGTTATTCCTCACTTCTCAGGGAACCTATCTGCAATACCTCTAAAAAAATAAACTGAAAGTGATGCCATTCTTAAACTGATACCTTGCTATAGTCACCACAGTTGGACACATACAAACTATTAAATCTTTTTCCTATTTAAGGGTTTATCACTTGTAGCTTCTATTCTCTCAGAAGTTTTAAGCTCTGCTTCTTCATATGTGTTGAATACATACTAAAGTCAATAGGGGCTGTGGGCACTGAGAATGACTGACTGTAAAGTCAGATGGTCATTGAAGGGTAAAATGGCTTGGGGTGGAAAACTGTGAACAAATTATTTAAAGGGGAAATAAAAGTCCAATTTTTCAGATAAAGTTTCAGGCTTATTCTTCATATTTCCCAAACCAGTTCCACTCATCTGTAACCCAAATAGTCCAGCAGTAAATTATATCCTTTTAATTTCATCTATCAGTTATGTCAGATCATTCTGCTGCCTGTAGCTAAGCTCTTATTGGAAAAGTGTCATGACATAAAGAGTGAAACTAAACTTGAGAGTCCCTCCGGGGTATCTGCCTGGGTTTCTTCTGACACTGTTCTGTTTTAATTGATTTGAATATGCACATTAAAATCCAGTGAAAATAAAAATAAAAGCAGGAGAATATCAAATTCTATTGCTTAGAATTCACAAGACTTTTGTTTTGACATGTAAATCCAAAACACTTGTCTTCACATACCTCGCTTGCCAAATAAAATTAGTATTAATATAATTTTCCCTTTTACTCTTTTTATAGCTGCTGGGATACAAATGATCACAGTGGTCCTTGGTGGGTTATACGATTACCAATTTTAATTTCTATTATAGTAAGTAAACTACATTTTGCAATATGTATTATATATCAGTTTGCAGCCTTGTGCAGTGAATATACACATTATTCTTTACAACTAGCTAGAGACAGGCAAAAACTCCATTTTAATTAAATAAATTACTTTATAGGGGAGATTTTAAACAGATACCCAGGTCATTTAAGCTCATTGCCTTTAAAATTTAGCTGCCTCCTGTTAAATGACTGGTTGATTTTGTTTGTTTTGTTTTGTTTTAAACTCTCACCAGCTCAAGAACCTTACGGGAAGAAAACATCAAGTTAAACCTTTTACATGGATTATAGATTTACTTTTGTTTATAATTATTATTACAGCAGGAAAGAATGACAGCTGTGTATTTCTTTCCTTAACTAGTAGCCTAGAATTACATACATTAGACATGAAACATTTACACAGAAGGACATTTTTAGCATGCGACACAGGGATTGTGCTCCATAGAGTTCATTAATGTTAACTGAACACGTGCAGTTAAATTCTTGTTCGTTGTGTTGAAGATGTACCCATTAGTGTGCATAACAATAGCTATACCTCCAATCCTAAATACAAACACAACTGCAAACAGAAGCATTTTGTACAAATTAGCTGTAGCCTTCAGCGTCTCACTTGGTGATATTTTGCAGCTTCTGAATTATAGTGTTCATTAAGGGTCTAATTCAGCAAAGCACTTAAGAATGTCCTTAACTTTAAGTGCATGCCTAAGTGAGGTGCTAAATCAGGACCTAAACTGGCAGTCTACTCACTGAATGATCTATGTGTCAATACAAAGGACCTTATTCCTCCTTCATTAGAGTGAGTTCTACATTGTTTAAGCAAGACAGGGCAATAGGTGGTCCTTGGGTGAATTTGCATGAAATGAGGATTCACTAACATGAATGTTTTGCTACATAATGGGATGGACACTCAGCAGATGTACAGCATGAAGGGAAGCAAAAGTCCCAAAGGAGTTGGAGAAGTAAGGAGAATACACTGAATGATAAAACAAAATAAACCATACAAAATATTTCAAAAGTGCAAAATTAAAGCTCCTACTGACTTTTCATTTAAACAACTATTCTGTATGCAGGTAGGGTTGCCAACTTTCTAATCACATGAAACCAAACACCCCTGCCCCAACCCTTCTCT
Source organism: Chelonoidis abingdonii (assembly GCF_003597395.2). NCBI lineage: Eukaryota > Metazoa > Chordata > Testudines > Testudinidae > Chelonoidis > Chelonoidis abingdonii. The sequence goes on along the minus strand of NC_133770.1, from coordinate 23,868,532 downwards.
GAGGCCCCACTCCCCACTCACTCCATCCCCCCTCGCTGCTGGGGCAGAGGGGTGGGGTGGAGAGGTCCAGTGACACTTACCATAGCTCCCAGGAAGCGGCCGCTGGATCCTGCAGCCCCTGGGAGACCTCGCTGCACACCGACCGGAGCTGCCAGGGTCCCTTTTGGACCGGGCGTTCCGATCGAAAACTGGACACCTGGCAACCCTATATGCAGCTGAGCTTTCATGGGTCACTAGTGTCCCAGAAAATAATACTTCAAGCTGACCTTTGAAAAGTCCTAGAACTTGCAATATCTGAAGACAGCAGTTATCCGAGTGCATATTGACAGACTTGGTGCTCTAGAAGGATTCCTGCAAAGGCTGGGGAGCCTGCTTGAGGGAGGAAAGGATGTTTAATTAAACTCTTATGAATCTTAAGGTGACCAAATCTTAATTTGATTCTAGAGTTACACTGAGGTACAAAACAGCCCTCTGTTTTTCTACATCAATAATTGAATTGATATAGTAATAAAGTATGGAAACGTCCATGTACATGGATTGTATGGGCTCAGGTCGTGCACTCATTTGGGATCGGCTGTCTTTTTCCAGATCTGTTTTCTCTCATGAGCAGCATGCTTTGAGGGGTGAGAACAACAAAACAGAGCCTAGTGCTTCTGCTACTTAAACTGTAAATAAAATCACACTCCTGTCGGATTAAGTGATCCCCCAGCTGTTAATTCTGAATCACAGTTTTGTATCTGTGGTGTTAATTTGTGAAAGAGGTTCACAGTGGATTTGAGCCATTTGCAGAAAACTGAACTACACTGCTGAAAGACGTAGGAATGGACATTCAATCCCCCAGTGCAGCAGATGAGTTAAGGTGCGATAGTTACTTTGGTCTAGATTGTCTTTGCACCTAATGTTTGATAAGAGGCAGAGCCTACCTGTGCCAGTACAGGAAGAGCCCTGGGTAGCTGTCAGTTACAAATCCTGTCCTGTTTTCCCCTTCCTTTCTCAAAGGGGGAAGTTAATTGTTATAGACCTTTACATGATGCAACTTGTTCAGCTCTGTGGGGGCAGATCAAGGCTCTATCTACTCTCCACCGCACCCACCTGTCATTAGGGGAATAGCAGCTCTGTGCAGCCTTCTCTGTTCCCTGTGCTTGGATTCTTAATCCAGGTAAGCTCTGTGTGACTTTATGTACCCTGTGCAGTTATATAAGAGCAGGTTAAAATCTGGCCATTTATTATTAGTTAGGTAACACTGCAAGTACACCTCTACCCCGATATAACACGGTTCTCGGGAGCCAAAAAATCTCACCGCCTTATAGGTGAGACCGCGTTATATTGGGTTTGATCTGGTACTGCGTACTGGCAAGAGCCGGTACGCTGTGCCGGACTGCACCAGCTTCCTCTACAGCTTCCCCTGTGGTGATTTAAAGGGCTCGGGGCTCCAGTCGCTGTGGGGAGCCCCGAGCCCTTTAAATCACTGTCGGCACTCTGGCTGCGGGGCTCAGGCCGGGATTTAAAGGGCCCGTGGCTCCCCATAGTGACTGGAACCTCTGGCCCTTTAAATCCGGGCTCAGGCAGGGATTTAAAGGGCCCAGGGCTCCACACAAATTCAGATATAACGCTGTAAAGCAGCAGGGCTCAGGTGGTGCTTTAAAGGGCCCAGGGCCTCCTGCTGCTTTGCCGCGTTATATCCGAATTCCTGTTATATCGGGTCGTGCTATCGGGATAGGGGTGTATACACATGCCCTAATGTTCAAACTCAGGTGCCTGATGTTAAGCACCCAGAATAACTGGCTGGAGTATCCACAATTCCCACTGAAATCTAAAGGTGATGCTGTGTTCAGCACCTGTTAAAGTGAGGCCATGTTTATCTAGATGCCTAAATATAACTTCCAGCAAACAAGTTTGAAGTTTGAAACTTGTTTGCCAGAATTGAAGTAGCAGAAGCACTAGGCTCTGCTTGTTCTCACCCCTTAAAGCATGCTGCTCATGGAGCTTTGCAAAACATACTGTATAAGAAAACAAAGTCCTGCTGCCCCAAAGATCGTGCAGTCTGCCTCAAATACATATGATACATGAGACAACGTTAGAACCAAGACATTATGGACAAGTTGTCAGTAAGGAGATTAAGGTAGGATGTCTGTGAAATAAGTTGTTTTTGAGGAAGGCTTTCCTGAAGCAAAAGGAAAGCAACTGGAATATTTGAAAAGGGAAGCTGTTCTGTATTCACCATATGAAATAGCATGAACGAAGGCCCAAAGTGGAGTGTGGAGCAAGAAGGGGTTTTGATGAAGTGGGAGCAGAGACAGAGGCAAAATAAGAGTTGTGTGGCGATCTAAATGGGAAGATAAGAGTATAAATGTATTTTGAAAGGAAAGGCAAAGCAAGTGAAGCAACTCAAGCAAGGATTTACCTCTAATAGGTATAACAAACCAACCTTCACTCAGTATTCCCCTTTTTGGCATTAGTTTCTATGTTACTTCCAATTATTTTAGCTGGTTTAGGGGATTGCTTTAAAACAGCATTCTCAAACTGAGTTCTTCAGGGTCAGTCCTCACAGTCAATTCAGCATGTCAGAGGCCTTCCCTGGGTCTTTCCTCTGAATATTTTTGGCCTGAGAAATGTTCCTTGGCAGCCTTCCATGCGTCATGCTGTGGACATTTCAGAGTCTCTCTGATTTCTTTAATTGGAGATGTACTATACCAAACAGTTCATTTGGAGTACCACCCATGTTCTCCATTTGGCAAATGCCACCACAGCGATCCTTTTCCTTCCCCTCTCCCATACATATTGCTCTCATTTGTGTGTCTTTTCAGGTGGACACAAATCTGAATTAATAGGCTTTCAGAAACCAGAAGCAGTCATGTATCATATCAAAATAAGAGAGTTGTGTCCCTCGTGTTGTGACATATTAAAACTTTTGTAAAGGATTAAATAACAAGAAGGAGGTAACAAAAAGACATTTTAAGTGATACATGTACTCACAATGTAATTGGCTCAAAAGTTACTGTCAGTTTAAGGCAGCCAAAATGATAAGATCACTGATCTGGTGTCATTCCACTACCTTCCTATCTTCCTACTTTGTCATTTACCTCCACTGCTGTACCCATCCCTGACACTGCCCTGCATTTATATTATTGGCTTAATTTGCTGTCCTTAGCAGTTCATTCAACATGTGTATCATCTGCTTTCTGTATAAAGAATTTCCACCCCAAAGAATATTATGGAACTAAATCTACAATACTAAACAAAAAAATCTCCTGAAGTGTAAACGTACGCTGTCATTTGCTTCTAATCTTGTTATCTAAACATATTGAAATTATATGAGACTTTAAACTAAATATATATTTTTAAGATTAATTCAGATAAATCGGGGTCTTTAACAACTGTCCTAAGTGATCGTTTGAATTATAATCTCATATGCTACCTCAAGTATTTCTAGGATACATAGCAGCATGATATCTAAATGCCTGCTCTCTTTTGGCTGGATTTAATGCTCCAGTAGCTCTATCTTTTGAAGTGATACTCACATCATGCAAACAAAGATACTTGGTTAACGTTATCCGTACACAATGCTTATAAAATATCACTAAAGACCAACAGAAAAAATTGACTAGCCTCAAAAGAGACCTAGATACAAACATTTGAAATATAGTTCACCCAAATATAGTGCTCCAAGATATGCCCTTTGGCTCAGAAAACCAATTATTTTATTTGACTTTAAAAAAAGGACCACAGTTTTTAATGTTTTTTGATTGATAATAGTTTGTATTACAGGAGAAATTAGGGACCTCAGCTGAGACCAGGGCCCCATTTTGATAGGCACTGTACAAATACATAGCAAGAAATAGTCCCTGCCCCAACTATCTAAATAAACACGGGCAAAAGGAGAGGGGAAACGGAGATGAAGTGATTTGCCTATGGTCACCCAGGAGGTCAGTAGAAAAGCCAGGAATAGAATCTCTCTGCCACCACAGTGTCTTAGCCATTAGACCATATTGACTTTAACATACATACTTATAAAATGTATATCCCTGACCTTTGTACTGTGCTTCATTACACAAACCTGTGGACCCAACGGCAACAGTGAGAAGGCCTCATTCTGCTGAACTAACAGTGACTTCACTGGGAATTCTGCATATGGACAGGCTGCATATTTATCCTCTTTGTTTGTTCCTTTACTTCCGTGAGGTCCCCTTCTAATTTACTCTTTTACAAAAAAATTTACACCTAATTTTCCTAACTTTTTTTATATAATTGAGATCCTGTGTCCTGTCACTTTCTTCCACCATCCCTTCTTTAGCCCTAGCATTTCCTTTAACAGTAAAAGGCACAGAATGACATGCAATTATTATAATCACTTATTATTTATTTGCACTTAAAAAATGATACTGGGCATTTCATAGAAGACACCAAAAGTCATGGTGCCTCAAAGAGCTTTCAGTCAAAATGTTAGACTGAACAACCAGGGGCAGAGCTAGGGTGGGGAGAGACTAGGGCTACATCCATGCCAAGAAGTGGGTTCTGTTGAGCTGTGTGCACAGATTGGTGATTATGTTGATTATTTTGTTTGTTTTTTAAATATGAAAAATAAGATATTGGTCCCTGGCTCAGTGCCAGAATGTTTTCCTCTTGTATTTAATGCTTCTGCATCCCTGATCTGAGTTAGCTCACTTTACTGCTGTTAAGCACTATGAAGAAGGTTATATGGATGTAGGATGTTATACCTCACCTAACATTTACATGTTACTGTGCATGTTCAAAGTATTTTATAGACCATGTTACACAATCCAGCGCCATCTTACATGCCTGGCACTAAGGCATCTGTTCTATAGATTGGGAACTGAGGCAGAGGGGTTGAGGACTTGCCAAAGACCACAGAAGACGATATTATGGGAGATGGGACTCAGATGCAGCAATTTCTGATTTCCAGACCTGAGTTCAAGCCCACCCCTGGGTCAGATTATGCTTCTTTTTATCCAATTACTTCAGTTCCCCATCTGTAAAATGTGGATAATAGCACTTGCCTCTCACAGGGGAGTTGTGAGGGTAAATACATTAAAGATTGTGAGGTTTACACTTACTATGGTAATGCAGGGGCCATATCAGTACCTTAGATAGATATGCAAAGGCCCTTTTCATCATTGATTTATGAATACATTCCCTTCCATGAATCCAGACAGGGGAGTTAAGGGCCAAGTGTGGGAAAGAGTTATAAATAGGGTGTGCATTATCCCTTCAGCATCCAGTGGTAAATCCACCAAAGGGTTTAATATAACGTTAGGCTGTACTGAGACCTGACCAAAGCCCCATGCTTGAGAACATTCCCTTTAATGCGATTACTGGTGGAAAGGGATTTTGTCGGCTTTTAAGTATCTCAGAGGATGATTCCATAGTGGTATTTACAGTCATGCAGAGGTGTGTTGGATGTGACAAACTGTCAGTGAGGCAGGAAAGTGGCAGTAGATCTGAGAGAGGGCAAGTTAACGTGTCCTGGCAACAAGCACTCCCAGTTCACTAATGAACTGACTAGTCTTACCTCTTACCAGCACACTGCATACTAAAGTGAGGAGCTTGAAGTCACTTATATATATAATTTCTTTTGCAGATGAATTTTATACTTTTCATTAGTATTATAAGAATTTTACTGCAAAAGTTAAGATCACCCGATGTCGGAGGCAATGATCAGTCACAATACAAGTGAGTAATGTGTTTTAGAAACTTCATACAATATATGAAAGTAATCTATTTAAAGATTTCGTCTGTTGGAGCAGACTGCCAGCAACCATCCAGTGCTGTGATGCTGTGATAACTATTCGATACAATGGTACCCATTTTCAAATGGATGGATAGCTGGGGATAGAACCCTGGTTCAGCAAAGCTTGTAAACACATTGAAATCAACAATGTTATGAGATTTAAGCATATGCTGAAAGTTAAGCATGGATTTAAGTGTTTTGCTGAACAAGGGTCTTTAACAAGGTTAGTATTTATTATTGCTATAGGCTCCAATACAGAATCAGGGCCCCATTGTGCTAAGCTCTATACATATAATAAAAAGACAGACTCTGCCCAAAAAAGCCCAGATCCCAATGTAGATGCTCACTTGAGAACAAAAAATGGCATGTTGATGCCTAAGTCTAATTTGAGCACTGAAAACCCCAAGCCATCTAGTCACACACAGTAAGCCTTTTAATAGGGGTCCTTGTTAATTACCTGTGCACTTCACCAAAACAAGCTGTTGCTGTACATACATATTTAAAAAGCGAAAGAAACTTTCTGAAAATGCCAAAATGAAAAATACCCAATAAAACCTGTGTATATTTTCTGTAACCAGAGTGACATGTTTGGCACCTTACTGTTGCATCACAATATGGAAATATGCGTTGTAAAAATTCTCCTGTAGTTTCCACAAGTCATTTAAGAATCCAGCCATATTCTACAAAAATTTTCAACAAACCTCCTAGGATCATCCCTTAAGTCACATCAGGGGATGGATGTGCACTTTTCACCTGATGTTGTTTGAACTGGCTTTAGTTTATGGGCACTATATACCAACCTATCCATTTAAGCCTCAAACTTGGTTTTACTTGCTCTGTACTGATTTCAATAGGATGTGACAGGTCTCACAAAAATAATGTAGTGAATAAGATATTGTAATGTCTAGGCATTCTGTGTGGAGTATTAGGCTTGTGGTGTAGTGCTTATTTTTACACCCCTGACCCAGGAGCAACCATACTATTCAGGCAGGTACAGGGGGAGGGATAGCTCAGTGATTTGAGCATTGGCCTGCTAAATCCAGACTTGTGAGTTCAGTCCTTGAGGGGCCCATTTAGGGAACTGGGGTAGAAATCTGTCTGGGGATTGGTCCTGCTTTGAGGTTGGACTAGATGACTGAGGTCCCTTTCAACCATGATATTTTGAGGCGGAGGAGGGTCTTTAGGATAGCAGTATAAACATGCTGCCACATCTGTGCTGGGTGTTCCACTGAAGTGACCTGCTTTTCCTCCTTGCTCCCATTGAAGCCTAATGTAGCTGGCTTCAGGAGCAACTCTCTTATGGATCCATACGTGTGATGATACCTTGCTTCCCTGTTTTGGTAATTGAGTGGTTAGGGATTGTGATGTCTCAAGACAAAGAAACCCACCAGTAGAGATTGTAGCAGGTTGGGCTGGGGATACCTGAGCTCTCTGTGAAAGTGGCATGTTTGCTGTCTCAGCCAGTGGACCACAGGGCCACCTGGGAGGGGGGGCAAGTGGGGCAATTTGCCCGGGGCCCCGCAGGGGCCCCCATGAGAGTTTTTCAGGGCCCCTGTTGCAGGGTCCTTCACTCGTTCTGGGGACCCTGGAAAACTCTTACTGGGCCCGGGCCCCCGGAGCTTCTTCCGCTCCGGATCTTCGGTGATAATTCGGCCGTCGGGGGTCCTTCCGCACTGGGACCTGTTGCCGAAGCGCCCCGAAGACCCGCAGCGGGGGGTCCTTCTGCTCCAGGACCTGCCGCCAAAGAGCTGGGCCTTCGGCAGTAATTTGGTGGCGGAGGGCCCCGCTGCGGGTCTTTGGGGCACTTTGGCAGCAGAAGGACCCCCCACCACCAAATTACCGCCGAAGCAGGGGTCCCACACCACCAAGGGCCCCAGGCCTCCTGAATCCTTTGAGCGGCCCTGGTGGACCATGCTGAATGGCCAGCTCAATCCATGGACCACCCGACTTGAGATTTTGGGGTCTCCTGTTTATCATTCAGAAAACTGAACAGACTGTGGGCAGGACATCTGTACAGTCACCTCTTCTTGCAAGAGCTATTCTTCCCCTCCCCCGCCCCATCTTCATTTTTATACTTCTGTTCAGTCCAGTGTACTCTGTTTTTCTCCAAGCATCCTCCATAGGGCATCTCAGTGTCTTACAGTTTAGGCTGCTTACTAGAAGCAGACTTGTTTTTCACTGTTCGTCAGTGTGAACTCTGCTCTTAGAGTCTGGTTGCCTGGTTTTTAATTTTGGTTTGGATGGTGTTTTGCTGTTCAGTAGAGACCCATGAGAGTGGTAGATCAAGCTCACTGAGAAATATTGATTCTGAAGAGCAATTTAAAGGTCCAGAAGCCTCATTTATGTACATTCAAATGCAATTTCTAAAATGCAGAGGGGCATGAGGCTATTTTTGTATGGATGTTTCCTCCATTAAAGTGTCAGTGTCATACAGAGTTAGCTCAGCAGTCAGTCAAAGATTATTAAAACAAAAATGCTAATGTGAAAGTTGAGAAACAATGAAAGTGAAGCATGAGATCACAAGGTGCAGAGTTTGTGTAAATGGTCTGGAATTTTATAACTTGTGTGGTTTGCAAAAGTCAGGATCATCGTGGAGGCTTTGACTTTAAATGAACTGAAATTTTTGGTGTGGATATGGGGAGGTTTTTTGTTAAATTAGGACTTGATTGTGCAACCTTCTTTCATACTGGTAAGCACTTACTGATATCCTTAGCTCCACTGATTTCTGTGAGGCTGCTTAGCAACATGAGTGACTGTTCCATAGTCCATCAATTAGTTCTGGAGACATATGACAAGATAAAGTGGTTGCATGACATATCATTATGCATTCTGGAAAGAGTCGCACCAGGTTCTGCCAGGAAAAGTAGATATTGCGTTACATTTTCAAAAGTGCCTAAGTGATACTGAAAGTCAGTGAGACCTGGACTCCTACGGACCAGATCCTCAAAGGTATTCAGGCTTCTAACTTCCAGTGAAATTAGTGGGAGTTAGGAGTCTAAATATCTTTTGAGGATCTGGACTTAAGTCACTTTTGAAAATGGGACTTTAGCTTTTAGATAATTTAGGCACTTTTGAAAAAGTTAATGTTCCTCTACAACATCAGTAGCATGCCTCCATCCATGGAATGAAATTCATCCATTGTAGAAGGCCCTGCCAGGTCCTACACTTTTCATAATCCCTTAATGTAAGTCTTAAGTAGGGTGTAGGATCATGAGTACACTTTCTGCCCTGAGATTAATTTGATACCCACAAACAGAAATCAAAGATAAATTTTCATAACATTCATATTATTTTAGTTAAAGTCTTCACGATTATGTGAGACGGGTTAATGTAAGCTATATGGCCATATATAATGAAAAAGATTGCTAATATTTATTAGAAATTTTAATCTAAATTCAAATATAATTGTAAAAATTGGGACCACTGACTCCTAAATGACTACAAGGAAACATTAAATTTTAAAAAGTCATACAAGAGAACAGTTTTGACCATGGCTGACCAAGCCATGACAACTCGGTTTTACCGAGCCAGTCATTTTATATATAGAGAGAGGTAAATTAAATTTGACTTCTATCCATTTGTCAAGATTCTTATTTCCTTTCTAACTCCCCCACAAGCCAAATAGGGGCAGATGTTGATTCACTAATTTGTTCTGATTAAATATTTTGGTTTTATTATTCTTTATTTTTTGCCCTTCCCAGTTCACTCCTCTTCTCTGTTTTTCCTCTTCCCCACCTGCTGCCTTTCCCTCTTCTCTCTTTCATCCGCTTTACTGCTGGTTTGATTTTGGTGGTCGGAAAGCTATATTGAAGGCATGAAGGCTGGAAGCAGTGAGATTTGTGGTCATTCTTCTCTCCTCCAGTAGTGAATTTCAAAGCTAGGACATTTTGATGAGGAAGCCCTGTCTTCCACTGTCATTGGTTTCACCTTGAGGTCCAGACATATTGTGATTCCTGAGGACCTTTGCTGTCCAGAAGGTCATTGTCACTTAGACAGAGGCAGCCTCTAAAATATTTTGAGCATGATCCATGGAGGGCTTTGAGGACTGGCACAGACACTTTCAAATAGAGGGATTTTCAAATGCCTGGTCTCCTAAATAGACAGTTTGGGTTTAAGATGGTTGCTTCAAGACAGCCTATCTGTTTCATTGCTGAGTCTAGTTATGGTCAAGACAGCGATGACTCACTGGACTCTCTATGTTAACTTTTTGCATTTTATCTAAGATCAGGCATCCATATAATATGTAAAGTTTATGTTATTAAAATAAAATGAGTGACAGCTAAAGGATAATTAGCTTCCCACCTTTTCAAAGGTTTACTGTCAATTTGACAAAATCATGCTGCTTAATAAATTAAAGTTCTATCTCCAGATACTTATATAATTTTCTCTTCTACCTCAATAATTATTGTTACGTAACTCATGGAATTTTAATTAATGAAGGGTAAATGCTTCATATCATCAGTATAAATATGAGGTTTTAGGACTCTGGGATCAGTGTATAATTGCTCATGAAATCCCATGGTTGAAGGATTGCTCTGGGACCACATTCTCTAGGCACTGTTTACATGTTGTACATTTTAAATGTATTTTAATTTTGAAATTAAAGAAAATGAAGATGTCTGTATAACTCTCCAGTATTCCCTACTGTTTGGGTCAGATCTACTATGCTCTGACACTTCATGCAATCTAAAAAGAGCTAGGATTGCCTGGACGAAAGCACTGTGGAAGGCAGCCATAAGGCTGTTGTCCAAGGACCTCCTCACAAACCTGGACATAGGGGCCACATTGTGGACAAGAGGAGTATGTCAAGGATGGAGCTACAGCACGCCATACTGTGGAGATTCTGGAGCCTGGTGGTCTGTAGGACAGCCCAAGGAGGTTTCTGAATTTAGACAGCCCTCACGTGGCTGTCTGAGTTATGCCGGGGGCTTCTCTAGCCCCTGAAACAGCCCCAAAATCAAGAGGGTGCAAAGGTAGCTTAAAGCCACTATAGCTCTTTGAATCATAGCACAGAATCTCACCTAGTGACTACAAGGCTAGTGTGGAGCTTACTATAGCAAAGATATGAGAGAAAATATAGTTTTCAGTAGGTATGAGTGGCCCTTATGAAGAATATTAATTTACAGATCATACTGTTTGAGGGCTTACAGGATTGCTCTAAAAAGAAAACAATAATGCACTAAATATATATGTTACTGAAACAAGACTTTGCTGGGATACTCCATTAAGCTCCAATTCTTCTGTTCTGATTATTTAGGAGACTTGCAAAATCAACATTGCTGCTTATTCCGTTATTTGGAGTTCACTACATGGTGTTTGCTGTATTTCCTATACGCATTTCCAGTCACTATCAGATAATTTTTGAGTTATGTTTGGGATCTTTTCAGGTAAATTCTAAACCTTTACAAATTTTAAATCTTTTACTGATTGAGTTCAGAGCTGTGTACTAACTGATACACATTATCTGTTTACAGGGGCTGGTTGTTGCAGTCCTGTACTGCTTTTTGAACAGTGAAGTAAGTTTCCCTTTTCTCCCCAGTGATATTGAACAATGTTTTCAATTTAGTACCAATAAGTGTAGTAGCAGCCTTAGCTGTCTAGTATATAAATCATAAAAGGTATCAGTGGTTATTATTGTACAGAATATGGTGATTTCTATATGAAAGGGGATTATATTAGATATAAAAAACACCATACTAAGGCATAATTGTGGGGGGAAGGGAGGTTAAACTCTATCTGAGCCCTAACACCAGGACGCGTTATTAAATTCTACCCTTACTGTTTATTAATCTAAGAAAATCCCAAAGGTTTAGTCCTGACCCTATTGCAGTCAGTGGGAGGTTGTTGTTTTTTATTGGATTCAGAGGGCCTAAGGTTTCATTACAAAACTTTCAAAGGTTAATTTTGGAAATTCTCTGGGACACATTTCAGCCTGCACAATTAGAACCAGGCTTTCAAAAATCCTCAGCACCCAACAGCTCCCATTGTTCTTGAAGTGCACCTGTGGTGCTGATGATTTATGTTGTTCTCAATAGGAGTTGCAGGGTGCAGAGTGCTTCTGAAAATCTGACCACTTCCTTCAGGTGCCTACATAGGAGCCTGTGCTCTTTCAAAAATCGGAGGACTTGCTTAGGTCCCTAAATGGGAGCTTCTGGATGCTCAGCTCTTACTACAATTTAGCCCTTATTGTACGACTTGGCACATGTAGTCCCTCCTTCACAGTGCTGTCATCTGACTTCAGATGATGACCAATAGACTCGAGGACATATCCTCTGAGTAAGAAGATGCCATTTTTGCACAGTCACTTTTCAGAGTAGAAACACGCTTTAAATAATATAGAGTATATCACAGACAGAGTGTGTGCAATTGCTAGAGTGAAGGATTAGGAGCCAGATCTGAGTTTTCCTGGCTCTGACATTGATGTGCTGCATTATCTTGGGCTAGTCACTGAATTATTTATGCCTTGGCTTACTCATCTGTAAAAACTTATCATAAATAGCTACCCACCATTTTTATAAACCCTTTTTATTGTTCTCTTCTCATTCTTCAGACAAGTCAATACACTTTAAATTCTGGAGCTAGGAAATGTATTAGTCAACTGCTCTTGGTAATAACAGAGTTCTGAGTTGTTGTTATTATTAATAATAATAGTTAGCCGCTGCCACCTGAGGATTTTGGAGCTATATCCTAGGAAGGCAGTTGTGGTAAGTATTACACCCATGTTAAAGTTGGGGAGATAAAGAGATGTTATGCGACTTTCTTTGGATCACACAATAAATCCATAGTAAAGCTAGACTTAGACTCCAGGTTCTCATGCCTCTGCTTTAATCTCAAGATTGTACTGCCTATCTGAATTTAGAAGACTTGTGTTTACTTTCATTTTTCTTCCTACTTCGCAGGAGGCCAAAGGGTTATGGCACATTTTCAGGTCCTGGGATGGAAGGCACAATATGAGTTCAAAGTATTATTAATAACTCTTCTGAGACTCTTTGACTCAATTTTGTTTTCAAGGAAAAATAGAGATTTTAGTAGTTTGCATGTGACACTAATGAAAGCACAAATGTTTCCCGTGTAAAGTGTGTTTTTAGCTCACATGCATTTTTTAAATATAGGTCCAAGGTGAGCTGAAAAGAAAATGGCGGAGTTTGTGTTTGAGCCAGACAGTGGGCCGCGACTACAGACTCCATAGCTGTTCTGTTTCTCGAAATGGCTCAGAAAGTGTCTCCCAGCTCCATCGGAATTCAGAGGCGCAGTCTTTTATGCAGACAGAGACCACAGTGATATAAACCATGTAGCTCAAACTAAAGACTATGGGACCTATCACTATGTGGAGCTCAATGTAATATTTTCTAAAATGAACCATTTATGCTTTGCTTTTCTACATATTGCTATCTGGAGAATGGCCTGGCACAGCAAATCAGGTAACAGATGGACAGGCGGCTTTGCAGACATTTTGGCCTAGCTCCCCAAAGGCATTTAGCTGCCTAACTCCCGTTGATTTGAAAGCAATAGTAGTTAGGCCCTAAATACTTTTGGAGATCTGAGCCTTTGTGCTTTTATTTAGTCCTGTTCACATTACATCCTGTCATTTGTACTAGAAGTAACTATTCTAAATATAATTTATTTTAATGCTCTATTTCTATTTATATATCTCTCTTAATATGTAATGTATGCTGAACCCCACTCAATGTATGTTGCTTTGGTCCATGTTTAAGGAGGTAGGGTGGGAAGTGAGGGAGAATATCGTATATACTATCTATACTTAATAGAATGTTTCTTTCACACAGACACTAGACCCTACTATAGCAAACAAAATTGAAATAGATATATTTAGGGCCATATGTATGTTCTTGATCCCCATATGGAAATCCAGTTAATGGCGGTAGGAATTTAGCATACAGATGAAGGGCATTATAAGTCCATATTTTGCACAGAGGACAATGTTAGTCCTTCTTAGCTCCTTACATAAATCCTAATTCAATTCAGAGCTACCTCACTGCAATATTTGATCCTAAGGGCTTGATCCTGCTTTCCTGCACGAATGCCCATTTCTACATATCTTAATGCAGAATGTGGGGCTAGCCCTGCAGTCCTTACAGAAAAGCCCAATGCACAGTAGTGGTCATCATTAAACAGTCAGCATTTGCCAATAGTGGTATCTGAGATTACTAGAATTCTACCCCATGCTAAAAATCAAAAATATCTCTGGTAACTGTGTGGTAACTTTTGGCAAATGTTAATGATTTTAATGACTTCTACTCCATCTGATTTTTTTCTACCTACCTGACAGTACATGTATGTGTTTCAGAAAGGCAGGGCTGAACCTTAATACCCTAGCCATCAGGTTCTATGAGTTCTCAAAAATGGTATCCTCTTTGCTTTGCTTCAAAAGAAAAATATATTTTGGTTACATTTGTGATAGATGTCCATCATATAAAATAAACAGACAGAAAGGAACCCACACTGACATTAGAAAAGAGTTAGGAACACATAGAAGACAAACTGGGCACCTCAATCTCTTATTACCTAACTTTCTAAAGAGGTATTTTCCTAATAGAACAGCCTAGTGAAGGCTAAACAGGAATGGACATCCCACTCACCCACTGAAAACATGTTTTTATACATAATGATTTTATTAAAATATATCTCTAGAACTTCACATTTGGCAGCTAAAATTAAGTGTATCAAATTATAACTACTACTGGAGTTTAATGAACTATGTAAATACTTTCAACATAATGCCATTTTATATCTGTGAGGTGATTGAAAATGCAATCCTGACCAGCAAGGCCAGAAAAAAAACAGACACAATCTCTTTCAAATGACCATAAAAGGCATAAATTGAAAGCATTTTTGGTAACCTAAAGCCCCTTATGTAGCCACAGTGAAATGAAAGACACGGAGCTGACAAGTGCTTATAAATACACACACAACTTCTGCAATCTTATAAGACATAAGCACTGTTATGTTTACCTCTCGTGTCACAACTGACCATGTCCTCTCTCAATAACAAGTGTGAATACTGTGCATTTGCATGAGTATTTTGCCTCATAAACTGAAGTGTTACCACAATATTTCAAACAGGAAATTGTACATTATGTGACAGTTGCCATGATTTAAATAATAATCACTTAATTCATATCTTCTAATTAGTATTACCAATAAACACCCTGTATTGTAGTTCATTTTAAGTAACAATAAGTAATAGAAATAATATTGTTTTGTGTAACAATCTATTTATTGCCATATTCACAAACAGTAGCCTTGGTTCAAAAGGTAAATAGTTACTGTTGCACAACTAAGGCTTTTCCTGTTTTACAAAAATAATCTGACAATCAAGGGACTTTCATACCAGCCTTTTCTACCTTAAACCACTCAGAATATTTTGTAGAGACAGTCACTTGTCAAGCTAACTTAAAAAGTTTAAAAAATTTGACTGTTTAGTGATACGTGTGGGTTAACATTGGTCAAAATATTCAGATATTTGGAACAAATTGGTAAACTAAACAGTAATAAGTCACCAGGACCAGATGGTATTCACCCAAGTTTTCCGAAGGAACTCAAATGTGAAATTGTAGGACTACTAACTGTAGTCAGCTTCTGTACCAAATGACTGGAGGATAGCTAACGTGATGCCAATTTTTTAAAAGGGCTCCAGAGATGACCCCGGCAATTACAGGCCAGTAAGCCTGACTTCAGTACCAAAGTAAAGTGGTTGAAACTATAGTAAAGAACAGAATTCTCAAACACAGAAATGAACATAATTTGTTGGGGAATAGTCAACATGGTGTTTGTAATGAGAAATCATGCCTCACCAATCTACTAGAATTCTTTGAGGGGGTCAACAAGCATGTGGGCAAGAGGGATCCAGTGGATATAGTGTATTTAGATTTTCAGAAAGTCTTTGACAAGGTCACTCATCAAAGGCTCTTAAGCAAAGTAAGCAGTCATGGGATCAGAGGGAAGGTCCTCCCATGGATTGGTAACTGCTTAAAAGATAGGAAACAAAGGGTAGGAATAAATGGTCAGTTTTCAGAATGGAGAGAGATAAATAGTGGTGTCCCCCAGGGGTCTGTACTGGGATGAGTCCTATTCAACATATTCATAAATGATCTGGAAAAAGGGGTAAACAGTGAGGTGGCAAAATTTGCAGATGACACAAAACTACTCAAGATAGTTAAGTCCCAGGCAGACTGCGAAGAGCTACAAAAGAATCTCTTTTGTGACTGGGCAACAAAATGGCAGATGAAATTCAGTGCTGATAAATGCAAAGTAATGCACATTGGAAAACATAATCCCAACTATACATATGAAATGATGGGGTCTAAATTATCTGTTACCACTCAAGAAAGAGATCTTGGAGTCATTAGCAGAACCTGAAACCTGGTGATTTTGCATGGTTTTCAGTTTCATTATATCTCGTACATCTAAAATACACTGGGACAGGTTGTGGCTGATCTTGTGTCTAAGGCATGGGGAGAAGGCCAGATTGTGTTTCTCTTACTTATTCTGAATAACACTGCACATCACAAATAGCCCCTCTGACATCAATACATTGTCTTTTTCATCTGGACAGAGTGGAGATCGTGGGATGGGGCACAGGTAACTGTTTGTGGCTCCCTGATCTGGAGCTACCCTACATTAGCACAAGTTGGAGCTGCTCTGGAACAACTGTAACTTATGCCTCTGCTGTAAGGCTCCACAAAGACCCTACTCCAGTAGTGGATAAGGAGTATGCCTGCTCAACTCTATCGCATCCTTCTCCCTACCCTAGGGCACTCTGGGAATACCCTCTCCCTTCTCTGACACTGGGGATGGGAAGGCATTTGGCACAAAAGTGAGGTACAAAGTGCCTTAGCAGACCAGAGAAAGGCTCTTCTCAGTGTAGTACCACAATCTGGCCCTTCACAACTTTCGGGGATGAGAAAGGGAAGAGATGTGTAAACTGTCATCTCCCAAACTTATCTCCCCACCTCATCCAAATTACACCCAGGGAAAGTGACAATGTGTAAATGACAAAAGCCAAAATTCTCCTTCTCCACTTTATGTGCAGAATTTGTAACACATCCCTAATGATAATCAAATACTAAACTCTTCTGGCAACATCAAGTAGAACTGACAGGCAAAGTGCAGAAAGAACTACTCTGTATTTATAAGTTATCATTCCATAATCTTAGACTACAGCCCTGTATCTGCAGTGATGCAGCAAGCTGTGTCATTTACCAACAAAAGATTACTTTTAAATTACCACCTGTGCCTATATACACCTTGATAATCTCTGGGTAGTGAATACTGCACTGCCATTACCAAACTGCATGATTTAGTACACTGTGCAATTTTTGTGATTTAAATAAAACGTCAAGATAAACACTTTTTCTGACAAGTATGTTATGAGGACTACATCACCATAACATTGAATACAGAAAATTCCAGAGTCTGCTTTAATAAGCCAGTATAAAAATGTATTTTGTCAGTGATACATCTTATACTAATGTGTAATTAAACATAATCCAGGTACATCTACTTTGTAAGCTACTTTATACTAGGCTACTATGTATAAAACTACTTCATTTCTATATGTACTGTAATAAGATTATTTACATCCTGCAACTTTTTCCTAGTGCATTCGCATAAGAAACTGTTTAACACATTCTCTTTGGTCCTCTGTATTGATAATGGTTTTTATGTGTCAAGTACAGTAAACCTTAAACATGATGTAAATGAATGGTATTTTTTACAAAATGTACAGATTATGATGATGTATAGATAAATGTGTGTAAATAGATTTGCTTTTCATACTTGTAATACAGCATCTGGGGTCTCTGTTATCCTACTGATTTATAATGTCATAATGCTTACAGATTTCTCTGGGGTTTACTCCATGCAGCATCTGTGAAAAAGCAGATGTTCACATGCTTTATTCTAACAACAGGAATGCAGTTTACTCAGTTTTGTAGCACACTTTAGCCATAAAAGACTGAAAATAGTGTCAGAAAATAGTATTTGTGGATGGTTTGGTTCAACACCTGCACTGCTTAAACCTCCCAACTGGTCACGTGATCCATATGCTCATTGATATGTCAGGCCAGAGATATTCCAAGAGATGTGTCTTTAATTAATGCTTTGCTTTTTAGTAAACAACTTTAATCCTTGCATGTAAAAAAGTAACCCTGAGATTTTTCTTTGAGAAGTAGGTGATCTTTATTCAACTCTAGTGAATTTGTGTTGATATAAAAATATTCTCTCAGTTGCATGCAGACATATGCGCACACATATACACGATTGATCCAAATGAATCAGTATTTTCCTTATGTCAGGGCATGCATTTTGATCTGTTTCTCAGTCTTTGCCTCTCTTGCTTAATATATTTGCGCAGATATTCCCAGTGTCTGTGATACAGCAGTCAGCAGAGCTACAACAGACCTAATTTACAGGAGTGGGCTCATACATTCTAATCAAAGATCTTGCGTATCTCCCTAGCATAAGAGAGCAAGTTAGCTCTATTTGTGTCTTGATTAACTTGACAAGTTCATTGTGTCTAGGAGCCAGTTTACCAAAACAAAGGAGCATAACTTTTTTTTAAAAATTCATCCAACCTTGAGTTTAAATTGCAGGCATTCTTTCCATCCATCATGCAATGCTTTTATGTGCTAATACAGGGCCTGATTCTGCCAGTGTTATTCACTGGGAGTACTAACTATCATTTATTCATTCTTATTTCTGTGGTCCCCATTCCCACAGAATCTGTGTACCTCACAGTCTGGATTGCCCAGCACCTCTGCAAGATAGAGACATAATATCCCCATTTTACAAAGGGGGATCTGAGGGCAGGGCCAGTTCCAGCTTTTTTGATGCCCCAAGCAGCGAAGCATAAATAAATAAATAAATAAAGCCAATCGGCGGCACTTCAGCCGCAGCTCCATCGTGCCGCTCCACTCTTCGGTGGCAATTCGGTGGTGGGTCCTTTACTCCCTCTCTTCCTCTTTGGCGGCACTTTGGCAGCAGCTGAAAGAGGAAGAGAGGGACTGAGGGACCCACTGCCGAATTGCAGCGGAAGACCTGGACATGCCGCCCCTTTCCATTGGCCACCCCAAGCACCCATTTCCTTTGGCTCATAATAGTCTAATTTCTTGTGGGCTGTGGTCTAATTTTGATGGTTGGGTTTAAGGTGCAGGTGTTTGTGGCCTGTGATATACAGGATGTCAGACTAGATGGTGGGCCCTTCTAGCCTTAAATTTTGTGATTTATGTGGCCCTGGGCTGAACTGTAGTTAAATCAATGTTGCCCAGTGTTAGGAGACATCCAAGAATTATCTTGGGGCAAGGATTGATCAGTTTCTTGGCCAGCATTAAGGTCTCTGTGTCCCGTGAAGCTTCATTCCCTACAGCCCTCCCACTGCGAGGGATCCACACTCGCAACACTTATTAATTTTGGCCTTCTTCTTCTTTCAGTCATAGATGCCGCTTCCATTTCACCTCCCAGCAACACTTGGGTGCTCATCCGCTTTCCAGATCCTCAGCATTTCACTTGCTGAAGCCACTGGTGTCTTCATCTTCTGCACGCTGTCTATTTCACCATTCATGACTCATTACTCATGTAATGACATTCGATCGTATTGGGTCCATTTCAGAAGTGAGGGGTAAAGTGATATATTATGTGATGATAATGTGATATAGTGTAACTTACACCTTAATGTGGCCCCTTAGAGTGTAAGATAACACTTTCTTTTTATACCCTTATGGTAGCTGCTCTTCCTACTCCCTCTGTCCACCCCCCCATGGCTGTTTAGCATGTGCATTACACCACTGTAGTCTCTATTTACTGGGCACAAATACTCAAAGAGTGTAAATATCAAGAATGAAGAGGCAGGTGTTTAGGATTCAACACCTGTAACAAGGCGTAAGGGGGAGGAGTCACAATCACATGAGCTAGATAACTAAATAAGTCTTTCATGAGAAATGCTATTATGATGGGTATTGTATTTATTTTCAATGTTTTACATTCGCCACTGTCTCCGCTGAAATGCCTTGCACTGCTTCAGAATACTGACAAAAATTAAGTAAATGCTCCCAAACTTTGTTAAGGGTTTTGCCCAGTGATGTCTCATGCCCTTCCAGAATGTGGACAGCAGCTACACTTAAACCTCTGAGAACCAGGAAATACAACACTATGGTACACATCACCCCCCCCACACACCACAGTGCAACCTTAACTCTGCCCCTGTGGAGCTGGCAGTAACCATTGGCAATGATTCATTAAGTGCAGTGCAAAGGGAGATGGTGGATTCTCCGTCTCTTGATGTTTTCAAATCAAGACTGGATGCCTTACTGGAAAATGCTTTAGTCAATCACAGTTGTTAGGTGCAATACTGGAGTAACGAGGAAATTCTGTGGACTGTGGTATTCAGGAGGTCAGATTACATTATCTAATGGCCCCTTTGGGGCATAAAATCTATGAATCTGCAATAAATAGCTATGAGGAAGGACTAAGAATGTGCCATTGTGATCCACAGAGTTGAATTACCGCATGGATCTTCATGCACTCCAGCTGTATTTTGGTAGCTGTACTGAATGGTGGAAGTATCAGTTGAAATGATGGCGCGTGAACTGTGATATGAAGAGATGTGCATGTGTATCTTGAATGATTAAATATGCCTCATTTCAGCTGAATTTTGTATGATGTCAGTAGAGGTGCACAAGGATGTCTTCTTGCCCTGGGGATTGTCAGCAGGCTGGTGGCATACATGGCAGTGGTCTCCAGGGTTTAGTGAGAAGTAAGGCAATATCTCAAAAGGACTCCTCAGGGTACGGGTGAAGAGATAGGGCCATTTAGCAAGTTGGGTTTGTTTGTGTGGAGTTGGGGTGCGGAGTGTTTGAATGTAGGCAGGTATTGGTGGTTCCTCTTTGCTACATCCAACTTAACCCTTAGCAGAGTGTTAGACTTTGTCCTGCAGTGCTCATGTGTTCTGTTCCCAAGGTGTCCTGTAGCATCTCTGAGGGTACAGTGCTGGTATGTATTGTTGACATAGGGAGGCAAACCGGGCAGCATTCAGGTTGCATCAGAGGGATGACATGTACCTTAACTTTGTATTTCCTAGCTTTCAGAGGTTTACATTTAGCCACCCTCCACGTTCTGGAACAGCATGAGGCACCACTGGGTACCCTTAACTCTGCGTTCTTAACATTTTAGGGCATTTAATTTCCTTTGTGTATTTTAAAAAATAATATCTCAACATCCCTCTAATTCGCAGCCCAGCTCTCCCCACCTACTGCTACTGGAACCTTGGCAATGATTACTCTGGACATAGAAAGCACTGGCTGCATGGTAGTCCCTTCACCGCCCCTGTATCATCTCCTTGTCTTCCATCTCTCTGCCCATCCAGCACAGCCTGGTTTCCTTCCTGCACACACAGAGGCTGGTGTCAGCAGGGTGAGAACCTGGAGCAAGGCAGCAGGAACAGTGCCTGGATTACCCAGGCATTTGTGGGGATGTTTTTAACAGAGGGGACTGACATGGTGAGGCATGGATGTGGGGCTTTTGGGAGGACAGAGATGAAACCTCCCTAACATCTCCCACTGCACAGCTCAGACCATCCTCCTTTCCATTCCCTTTCCCTGCACTCCTCCAACCCCTCCACACACACAACCTCCCCATGCAACCCCCCTCGCTGCTCCTTGCTTCCCAAGTGGCTGCCATTCTCTGTTTAAACCAGGAAGGCATGGGGACTTCAAATGGAAGGTGAGAACATAAGAAGTCCATACTGGATCAGACCAATAGGCCCAATATATTATCTTCCAACTGTGACCTCTCCCAGATGCTTCAGAGGAAAGAAACAGAATAGGGCAATTACTAAGTAATCTATACTCTGTCATCCAGTCCCAGATTCTGGCAGTCAGAGGCTTAGGTTCCGAACATCCACAGTATGGGGTTGCATCCCTGACCATCTTGGCTAATAGCCATTGATGGACCTATCCTCCATGTACTTGTCTAGGTGCGGGCATAACATGCATTTGTAGAGTCACATTATGACATTTACTGTCTTATCCTTTGTGATGTAATTGAATGGGACTCTTTTTCATTTGACTGTTTGGCTTCAACTCCCACCTGTATTTCATAAACTTTTATCCTCTCCTTTTTACCAGGCCATAGCGAATCCTCATTAACTGATCCTCCCCTAAGTGATGTCTCTGTCCAAACCATGTGTTGCTCTGCAACTGTTGGCTTTCCCCCAGCCCTTAGTTTAAAATCTTCTCTACAACCTTTTTAATTTTATATGACAGTAATCTGGTTTTGATTTGGTTTAGATGGAGAATGCAGGTCTAATAAGTCGCCCATGCCCTTAAGATACCCTGTGCCCCTTGCCATCTATCTGATGTCTCCCAATCACTCCCACTAATCTCACCCCTCCCCAGACCCAAGCCCTCTCCCCTTCCCTTAATTCATTTGCCTACTACCCATTCCTATGTATCCCATTCTCCCTAATTCTCCCTCACCACAGCACCAAACCCCTCTCCTCCTATGCTCTCCTCCTTGGCCCCCCAATGCACCCTCTTCTTCCAAATCCCACACTGCCAGCATGGTTCCAACACCCCCTTACACATTGCACCTCTTACTGCTCCGATCCTCCATATTCTCTAGCTCTGCACCAAAAAAAGCTAGAAGAAGTTGAAAATGTTGTGAGTAGCTCATGTTAAGGAGGCTGTGCATCAGGAACCCCATGACCAGTGACCCAGCAACTTGCTTTTCTTTGATCACAATTCCATTGTTCAGGAAACACGATTACCTTAATGGCTTACATTCATCTTCCCTCTATTTAATCAATACTGATTTCCTTTTCAATACTTCTAAAGTAAAATTGGAGTCTGTGTATGGATTTTTAGAATGCTTTAAAATATTGCTCTTCAATCAGAAATGTAGATCCCTGCCAAAACTTCCGAAAGGAGCCCTCGCAGAATGCAGGCAGAGAGCAAGGAGCAATCTCTGAAAACCACCAAGAGGCGGGCTCAAGCTTATAATGCAAGGCTGTAGGTTAGGTTCCATGACCTCAGCATGTCACTTTGAACCACCCCCTATTGTGACAATAGAGCTTGCTGCATATGCACATTTCACTCTTTTGAGTGCATCATTTTGGTACCTCTCACTCTGGAATTACAAACTTTACCCTTAATAACTTTGTCAATATAACCCCCACACCTGCAAAGGGATAGCAGATCTCATGCACTAGCTGAGATAAATCCTAAACAGCTGTGATCTGTTTAGAGAGGATCAGAGTCATATTTTGAACCCCAGGTGTGTGCAAAAACACATTAAAAGACCAACAGGATTTTGTAAAATGCTGGATTGGGCGGTGGGGGGAGGGGCATGGGCTGTATCTCAAGAACCTCTTGCTCAAATGACACTACATTTAGGCCATGGCTACACTGGCGCTTTACAGCGCTGCAACTTTCGCGCTCAGGGGTGTGAAAAAACAGGGCAGCTCCCAGCGCTGCAAGCTACACCCGTAGAGGATGTGGTTTACGTGCAGCGCTGGGAGAGCTCTCTCCCAGAGCTGGCGCTGCAACCACACTCACCGGCAGCGCTTTGAAGTTTCAAGTGTAACCATACCCTTAGACCACTAACCTTACTCCACACTTTTATGAGGCACAGCCAGTTTCGACACAATCTGAATCAACACTTTGAATGTAGAGCACTTAGAAAACTCATTTTAAACAGCAAGCAATTCTCAACTTTAAGCAGAGTTACTGCTTAACTGTAACAGAAAAAACAACAATAAGTCATTGTGGCACCTTAGAGACTAACAACTTTATTTGGTCATAAGCCTTCACGGGCTAAAACCCACTTCATCAGATGCATGGAGTGAAAAATCCAGTAAGCAGAATATATATTATAGCACATGAAAAGATGGGAGTTACCTGACCAAGTGGGGGGTGTTAATAAGGGCAGTTCAATTAAGGTGGAAGTGGCCCATTTCCAACAGTTGACAAGAAGGGCTGAGAATCAGTGTTAGGATATAGATATTCAGGCCTGTCTGCAAAGGCCTATCCTTTAAGAATTTAGGTGTATTCTTATCACTTAGCTAGTTCTAGAGGTATAAAAGAAAGCATCAAAATCACTGTCTATGTAATGGCCTTCTCTTAATGTGACAGGCTAAGGCCTTCAGCTAAGATGTAGTTAGGCAGCCATAAGCTGGGAAGTGTATGGTCACATCCTCACATCCCAAACTAGTCACATTGAATTAAGATGCTATTGGGCTATTAGGAATACAATCCTGTCCTAATATTCCTATCACCTCCAGAGGAAGGGTAGAGTCTAGAAGATGTAAAAGGAAACTTAGTTTAATAGCATCCTGTCTGGCAAGAACTCACGTATCAATAGACACAGCTGGAAAACCCTTATGTCTGTATAGATGTAGTTGTGAAATCCTCACTTTTATATGTTTATTTGCATGGTCTCTTTCTGGTTCTGTAATTGTTTCTGTCTGCTATATAATTAATTTTGTTGAGTGTAAACCAATGAAGGTGATGGAATATAATTGGTTAAATAACCATATTACAATATGTTAGGATTGGTTAGTTAAATTTCAGTAAAACGATTGGTTAAGGAATAGCTAAGCAAAACTCAGGTTTTACTATATAGTCTACAGTCAATCAGGAAGTAAGGGGGGGGGAATGGGAACAGGGACTGGGGGAATTGGGATCATGTTTTGCTAAAGGGGGAAAAGGGAACAGAGGATGGGAACAGGAACAGAGACACAGGCAAGGCTCTATGGTGTCAGAGCTGGGAAGGGGGACACTAAGGAAGGAAACTGGAATCATGCTTGCTGGAAGTTCACCCCATTAAACATCGAATTGTTTGCGCCTTTGGACTTCGGGTATTGTTGCTATCTGTTCATGCAAGAAGGACCAGGGAAGTGAGAGGGTGAAGGAATAAGCACCCTAACAATCAGCAGAGGGAAAATTATTTTTTGTACAGACCCTTCCACTCCCAGTCTTTTTTCAGGCCTAATTTGATAGTGTCCAGTTTGAAAATGAATTCCAGTTCTGCAGTTTCTCATTGGAGTCTGTTTTTGAAGGTTTTTGTTGAATTGCCACTTTGAAGTCTGTTATTGAGTTTCATTGAGTACTATAATAGATATACTCATGGTAATTACAAGAATGGCAGAAGATTTTGGATGCTAGTCTCACATTCTGTCTGTCTCACTGAAGCTCCAAACAATTGTGTGTGTGAGATGCCTGTACCTGAATCCACTAAAAGAGAACACACCTGACACATGCTAGAGTATACACGGCACATATTGTCAATGATGAAGTGTACGACGTACAGACATACTGTTTTCTCATGCTTTAAGGATGGAGAGCTGGTGGGGGAAATGAGGGCAGAGTTCAGCTTGTTGGTGGTACCTTAACTCTGCTTTTTCAGTATGTATTGGATTTTTAAAATTAAGTTTATTTAATTCTGAATATCCTAGTTTTCAGAAACACATGGTGTTTATTCATTTTAAACTAACACATTTAACTAAGTGTTTTCTCCCCAGTTTCTTAATGATTGACCCAAATTTACAACCTTCACATTTTTTGGCTGGGAATTGCAGGCTTGAATACATTTGTCAAATACTTGATGAAGAGCAAGCATAAAAGGGACACTTACATTTATACTTCCAGATCAGCAGGAAATTTTAAAAAAGTTAAGTGGTGGAGCAAATGGAGTTACTGAGACGAAAAAAATCTCACAACTGAACGAAATCAGGCCACTGTATTGCAATTTCTGCTCTGAGTAGGCACTGATGGGGAAGGAAAAGAGAGGTCATTTAGCGAGCGAAAAAAGGCGAGTCAAAAGTACTTATGAGCACAGAAGAACAATCACATTTTAAAAAGTTTTGAGTCTTAGGAGATTTGGGTTCTATCAAATCTGTCAGAGTAAATTTTGAGTCTGGCCTAATGCTCAGTGAGATGCTGGAGACTTTGAGGAGTGGAGGGGAAAGAGAACTCCAATAACTGTGTGTCCTATTATAAAAACTTAATGAGTTTGGTAACATTAAGCAAACCCATTTGGAAAGAAATATGACCATCTTCGCTGTTACTACTGTTTTCAGTGCCACTTGAAAGAACATTTCTCGAAGAGCAACATGGCATTTACATTCATACCAGTTGAAGGCCACCACTGTGTCCCAGATCTGCAGGACTGGTGCTGTGCCCCCCTGCTTTGAAACAGTCTCTAGGAGGAAGCCCTTCAGTGTGCCAGACCCCCAGGGAGTCTCACTCTTTTTGCACAGGGTGGGCCCTGCGACCTCACTGCCTCCTTAGACTGAGGCAGCTTCTGCACTCCTTAACGCTGGGAGCTTTTTTCAGTGAATCTAACTGAAATAGACCCCTGGTAAAGACTTGTACATGCTTCAGGCATTAATGCACCTCACCAAGTATTTGCAATGACCCTCAAACAGCATTGTCAAAACAGGAGGATTTATTAGTCAGCTGGAGCACAGCATAGGAAGTCCTTAGGTTAGCACAGAGAAATGAAGGTTAAAGCATTGTCCAAGTCCATTCTGGTTAGCCCAGATCCCAGCCAAGCTGTGGTGAACTCCATGTTCAGGTTCTGTCTGAGTCTCAGTCCAACCACCTTGGTCAGAACCCAGGTGACAGCCCAGATTCCTTTCAGGAGCTAATTCTTAATCCCGCACCTCAGATCTTCCCAGGCCTTCCTTCTTGAGCTGCAGGACTTTGCCAGTTTCCCTGTCAAGAGGTGGGGAAATCCATCTCCTGCTGGGTCATTGGTTGCTTGGTGTCTATGGCCTAGTGATTGGATTTGCCCCTGTGTTCTCAGATTTCCCACTGATATGGGGTCAGCCTCAGCCAGTCTTTTTTAATGATTCATTCAGGCTCCAACAGCTGGGTGACAGTCATGACTATGTCTTCCAGCCTTACCTGGGAGCAAACAGTCCTCCCCCCCACCCCCCCGGGTAGCCATGCAAAATATAGGGGAAACTGAGGCTCATACAGGATTAATAAAAAATATGACAGAAAAGTCCAATTTCTTCACATAGTGCTGCTCTTGAATAATGACAAGAACTGAAAAGCAGTTTCCCCGTACACCCTACACTAAATTCAACAAAATCTGGTGTATGAAATGTGTCCAGGTTTTCATAACATATACACCCTATATATAATATCTGCTACATATATAATATCTGCTACTTGTGCAAAGAGATAGTGAGACTGTATTTAAAGTTTGCTTACTGGGATGGCCTCCTGGAATAGAGGGGGCAAGTATTCACGGAGCCCTGTGGCATGCTGTGTGTAAGCACAATGCAAACAATGGAAAGCAAGTAATTCTGTCTAAACTAACAGAGCAAATGGGTGCCCATTATGGGCCTATTGCTGTGTTCCTTATCCAGGTCATACTCTTATTGATTCCAGAGGGAGCTTTGCCTGGGCCCAACAGGAGGTTGCAAGAGCAACCACTGGGATTATATTTGTTTGTAGCATTGTTTATTTTATAGAAAAATTCAGTATGCTTCAATAATGACCCACCAGCACATTAGAGTGAACAATGTTGTTACTGCAGAGTTTTAGAAGGCTACTGAAAAAACAGTAAAGATTTTCAGAAGGACTAAAGCCTCTTGGAAGTGCATGTGTGTTGTTACCCAGCTGTGCTGTTACTCTGGTGCTCCTGTCCTGCAGTCAGGTGTGTGTTTAACTTTAGACACATGGGTAGACCCATTGAAGTCGCTGGGATTTCTCACATGAATAAAGGTAAGCACATGTATTTCTGTTTGCCGGATCATGGCGCTAGTGTGTAAATAAGATGGTTGCCTACAAAACCACAATTTATTTTTCCACAGTTAGCACATGGTAGGGTGTGCAGTTCTACAGTATCATCTATTTTAAGCCTTGAGAAATACTGCGGAATCTCAAATACCACTCAGTGATAACTGTGGGTAAGTATTGACAATTTGATGTCCACTATTGTACTCTGTGCTTAACTGATTTTAAAATGCACACTTCAGTGTTTACCTGATCCTGATGGTATGTCTCCACTGGAGGTGGAGGGTGTAATTTCCAGCTGGAATAGACATACCTGTGCTAACTCTGATTTAGATAGCATGCTAAAAATAGAAGTGTAGCCACAGAGGTAAGAGCAGTAGAATAGGATGGGATAGGACCCCCCACCTCAGTATGGTCCTCCTTGAGAACCTAGGAAGGTACTGGGGCAGTAAGTCTTTCTTCCTATTTGTGCTGCCACAGCTACTCTTCTATTTTTAGTGTGAGCTCTGATCTAGGGGCTGGCTATCCCCCTACCCCCTCCATGAGGTGGGCAGCATAGGGAGCCCACCAGCTAGGGAATGGATGCCTGGCTCTCCAGGGAGCCATCACCTGGGTTGTCTAGAAGGAGCCGTGGAGGTAAATTGTTGAGCTGGCAGAAAAACAGGCAGGTTTCCATGGAAATTGTCAATGGAATCAATACATCCTGGTGTGGGCGAGGGATGTGCTGGCTGCGGCTTCCTGCCACCCCCATTGGCCTGGGGCGGTGAACTGCAGCCAGCGGGAGCAGCGCTCCATCGAACCTGCCAACGCGGCAGGTGAACAAACTGGCCCGGCCCGCCAGGGTGCTTACCCTGGCAAGCCATGTCCCAGAGGTTGCCGACCCCTGATCTATCTTCTGCTCCTCCCATGAAAGGTAACAGCCAAGTGGGTGAGATTTTCAAAGTGCCTATGGGGTTAAGGCCCAGATTCTTAAAGGTACTTTGGCTCCTCGCTTCCATTTAAATCAATGAGAGGTAAATGCCTAAATATCTTTGAGGATCAGAGCCTAAGTTACTGACTTTCACTGTGAATTGGACAACTAACTCCCTTAGGTATTTTTGAAATCCCCACCTCTGTTGACAGGCACAGCCCTGAACACAGGGTGGTGTGTAAACTGCACCACCTCAGGACCAGAATGCACGGTGACCAGCAGACCACCCTGAGTCACAATTCCTCCATGGCTTCCTCTTTGCTGCAGGGGTAATAATTTAATGCTGGCTTCTGCCAGCCTCTCCCACACTGGCACACCTACTCTGGCTGGCAAGTAATGAAGGTGGAGAAAGGGTCTGTCCATTCCCTACCTACCTGCTCCAGGGAGGGTGCAAGTAGAAAGTAGCCCTGGTTGCTCCCACCTGCACAGATGAAGGGTAAGGAGCCTGCAGTGGGGCATAAGGGGTTCCCTATTCACCTACACAGGTGTGAAGCTCAAATCACAATCTAGTCCATATGTTCTTGTCCCTTTTTACCTGACCAGAGAGTGGAGAAATTCTCAGATCCTCAGACAGTGCAGTAATGAATGTAATCTAAAAACATAGAGTGGTTTGGTGTTTATCTTGTTTGGTTCCATTTACTGCCATTTACTACCTGATTGTATTTAGAAACTGCACTATCAATGAGGAGAACTAAGAACTGTGTTCAGGATGAAGAGGGAATCAAGATTGTGTGCTACAGATTCCATGGGTGACTGTAATGGTCCTCACCTGGGGTCTAGTTGGGGAGTATGGCCTAGTGGTCACGGCTGCAACTCCTGACTGCCAAGGGGGTTGTGGGAAGGGGAGCCCGGGGAGCTCTGACCCAAGGCCCTTTGGGCTACCAATGGTCTGGCAACCAAGGCTGCTTAAGGCTGTCCTCCCTGGGCCTCTTCCTCTAGTTTCCCCACCCCCAAACCCTGAAGTCAGCTTAGTCCAAGGTGGGGACTGGTGGGGAAATCTGAACCACTATAAGTAAGTGGAGATTACCAATGTCCAAGGTCCACAGGATACTTTCCTCTCTGGTTGTCTCTGGGGTGGGTCCTCCTTTCCTTCAGCAAGGGCCCCTTTGGGCAGCTAGGTCAAAGCCTTAGGCTCTGCTCGGCTCTCTGCTCCACTGTACTGCTGGAGCTGTGGGCTTCAGGTCTGCTCATCTCCAGCTCTGCCACCCAAATGACTTAATTCCTTGCCTTTTTAGTTCTTCCAGCAGATGGTGCATTTGCTGCAAGTGTGGTGGGGCAGGGCTGGCTGAGCCCAAAATAATCCCTTAACCTAGGGTGACCAGATGTCCCGATTGTATAGGGACAGCTCCGATTTTGGGGGCTTTTTCTTATATAGGCACCTATTACCCTGCACCCCCTGTCCTGATTTTTTACACTTGCTATTTGGTCATCCTACCTTAACTCCTTGTTGCCCAGTGCAGGTTTGTACACCCCATCACAGTGACATTCTGGCCTGACCGGAGTCAATGAGCATTTTGCCACTGATTTCGGTGGGGCTAGGGTTCCACCCTATGGTGGGAAAGAAGTTATGCCTAACAGGACACATCTGATATCAAAAAGGAGAGCAAGTGTATGGGCCTGATCATATGCCCACAGAGCTAATGGGAAGATTCCCATTGACTTCAGTGGTCATTGAATCAGGCCCTGAATTTCCAAATGAACATTATTATGGATGAATAATTACTGCATTGAATAGCGTTAATAACTAAGTACGTGTAGTGCAAAACTATTTATTATAACCTTTCACATCAGTAAAATAAATATTCTCCTACTGGTATGTAGCTTTGATCAGTGTCACTGATGGATAAACACAAATGTTGGAATTGCTAGGAAAAAGCCAGGGGGAAAAATACAAAAGACATAGGGCAGAGCTTAATTTACAATCCTTTTGTATTTGTGGGGTTATTCCTGTGGAATTCTGTTGATTTTTCAGTGTAAACCCAAGGGGTGAAATTTCAACTCTGTTCAAAGGACCAGCAAAAGGCCTAGGCACCACTTAAAACCAGATGCCATTTAAACCCAAAAGGCCTGAGCAGGACTTAAGTGGTATTGGGTCTTGAGTGATGTTGCCTAGGCCTTTTGCTGGTTGTGTGCACAGGGGTGAATTTCACCCACAGTGAGAAAAAACTTTCAAATGAGGAATTTATTTATTTATTTTGGGGAGAGGGTAGGATTTTCAAAGAGATTCAGTTAATAAATTTAGGTTGATTATTAAGTAACATTTTCTAATGCTGCGTTCAATTCAAAGGAAGTGTTGGAAATGCCATCATTTAGGTTGTTTAAAACTGGTCTAGACAATACTCTAGAAAATATATTGTGGGGGATGATCCTACATTAGCTGGGCGGTGGACTAGATGATCAATAGGTTTTTCAGCTTCTGGCTTCTGTTTTTCAAGAAACTACATGTACCATGTGGGCTCTGTTAAAACATATTATTTGGCCTGTTTACTCAACAATAACAATACAGAGGAAACTACTTTTTTCCCATCAAAAAAAGAACATCTTTTAAGAATCTTTTCCATCTTTTGTCTGTACAGACGACAACACATCCTGGAACGGGGCATTGTAATTTAGACAGCTGAAAGGAGCATTTTGACTGGTAATATGGAAGTCATGTTGTTAGAAAGTAAAAAGACAATTAAAACACAATACCATATAATGCTAATATGGTGCATGGGCTCTAGTAATGTATCCTCTTCTCCACAATAGGCCATTGCTACGGTTACTTATTCTGTAACCTTGATTCTGAGCTGGCTGCAACTCAGGAGGTACAGATTGGGGAAGAAGGCAAGGTTGGGCTTATGTCATGATAGGCCTCCTGAATTTTGGGATAAGCTGGGGGCCTACCCATCCTTGGTGTAAGAGGTTTGTGCAGCCTCAGGGACTTCTCTAACCTATGCTGCCTGCAACAACTCTCTATGGAGCTATCCAGAACTCACAATAGTCAGAGGTCTCCTATCTGCCTTTGTGCTTGAGTTATGGCCCCTCGATGCTGCCAGAGCAATGAGAAAACAACTAGGAACATGCCATGTCTTATTCAATAATGCAGTATGATAAGCACTTTCTCATCTGCACGGTAAAACCCGTTGTGCTATTTTAATTTCTTTTTATTAGCCAAAGGAATCCATATCTGACATGGTCATATTATACTGCATGTACATCGAGGTTTTCCCATTTGCCTTTGATTTATCCTGTGTTTCTTCAATTGCTTTAGAGCTTTTGTATTTATCAAATTATATATGAAATGCAGGTCTTAGTTTAAAATAACTGGTCACTAGTTATGCTGTTGTTCTCCAAAGCTGTGTACTGACAAAACTAATATTTCTTGCCATGCAAGAGGAGATTTACCTTACATTCTAATCAGATTTCCGTGTAGTGAAATGTTGAGCTTATTGTTAAGCCTTAGGTAGCGGAATAGGGAGGTATGAAGGAGCAGAGAGACTGCACTTGGGCACAGCAGGGGTTAAAGAACACCTGTAGGTTCAGCTAGTCCCACTCCATTATACCTGCAGCCAATACCAGGCCTGGAGTAGGGTGACCAGTCAGCAAATGTGAAAAATCAGGACAGAGGGTGGGGGGTAATAGGAGCCTATATAAGACAAAGGCCCAAAAATCGGGACTGTCCCTATAAAATCTGGCATCTGGTCACTCTAGCCTGGAGGGGGGAAAAAAGAAGGGAGCCTGGCTGTCATGGGCTGACTGGCGAAGAGGCAGGAGCTCAGTGTATGCCTGCCTGCAGGCACAGGCCAGCAACCTGCCTGCCAGTGCAACCACTACAGGCCAGTAAGTCTTCCCTGGCCAAGGGGATCCTACAGAGAAACCTCAAATGTGGGGCAAATGGATTAGTGGGGCCATGCCCCAATCTAAAAGGCCTTACATAGGGAGCAGGCCAGGAAAACAGGCCCTGAATCCCCCCTCATGGCTGGAAGGGAGATCCATATCCCCTGTTAAGGAAATGAGCAGCCCAGAACCCTGGACCAGGTCCTGAGGGAGAAGGAGGGGTCAGGTCCCCCTACAGCCCCCCCAACCAACAATCTAGCCACTAGGCTGGCCGGCTACTGAGGGCCCTATCACAAATGGTGGAGAATGTGGGCACTGCCCTAGCCCCTGCTAAAGGGAATTAAAAAGAAAGAAAAAAGAGAGAGTCCCGAGGACAAACCATTGAATGGAGATGGAACAGCTGCTGAAATGGATGACTGAGCAAAACACTCACCATCAAAAACCACAACAACTCCTGCAGCAGACGGCCATGCAGCAGCCGCAGCTAATTCATGAACTGGCAGCCTAACAGCAGCAGCTGGTCCAACCGGTGGCATCCATTTTGCGACCCACTGCTCCAGCAGAGCTACCTAACCCTGCCTCATTCAGCTTGCCGAAATGGTGCCTGACGATGATCCTGAGGCTTCTTAGAGACTTTCAAGTGGGTGGCCACAGTAGCCCAGTGGCCCCGAGACCAGTGGGCTGCAGTGTTGGCCCCATACTTAACGGGGTAGCACCGACCACATACTGTGCTTTAGAAGGAAAGAAAGGGGCACCAGTCGCTGAGTGGCTCCTGCTAGAGCAGTTTGTCCAGATCCTGCCCCCTGGGGAAAGAGAGTGGGTGTTGCAACATCACCCTGACACCATGACGGATACCATCCAACTCATGGAGAACTACCTAGCTGGTGAGTCCCCCATGATGAGGCCCCCTTCGGGGTTGGCTGGAACCAAGAGCCCTGTGCTCCTAAAGGAGGGAACCACCCACGTACCCCAGAATCATGAGGAATGTTGGCATCCTCCCTCTGTACCAGAGTTCTGGAGGGCTCGAGGATCCAGGGGTGTCAAGGCCCCTCAACCCAGAGGTACAGAGCCATTTACCTGCACTACAGCTTGGGAGACCCCAGGTCCACCAGAGGCCCAGCCCAGGCCCGTACTTGACCCAGAACTTGGCCCGTACTTGGTCCAGAGACTATCCATGCATGGAAAGTAGCTTTGGGAAGATCTGCACTCTGTGAGCATAACTGACCATCCCCCTGCAGATAAATGGGAGAGAATTGATGGGACTAGTTGATTCAGGGTGTGCCCAGACCCTGATATGAAGGACAGTGGGGCATAATCCTGGCCGAGTCCAGGGTACCATCATTTTACAGTGCATGCATGAGTATGTGAGGGCCTACCCTAGAACAGAAGTGACATTAACTGTGGGGAGTCGCAAGGGGCCCCTGATGGCCAGTCTGGCCCCAACCCTGGCCTAGTCAGTTATTTTAGACAGGGACTGGAACTCTTTGGGGGAATTGTTAGCAGAACTAGTGGGACCCCCGTTCGATGGCCAAGGGCCCCTACATCCAGCCCCCAGCTGGGCTGAAGATGCGGGGGCAGGGGAGCTTGCTGATCTTGGTGAAGGAACTTCCCATTCCTCAGCATCAACCCAAGCTAACCAGACCCCCTCCCAGATAAGAGGGGAGCTCCCTCCATTACCCGAATTGTAGCTCCTGACTTGCCTCTCTGATTTTGTGGAGGAGCAAAGGGCTGACAACACCCTGAGTCAGGCATACAATCTAGCCACTAGGCTGCCTGGCCCCTGAAGGCCCTGTCACAGGACAGAAATGATTTTGTTCACAAAGAATAAAGTTGGATAATTGTTCTAAAGATGCAAAAACTTCAGCAGAAGTTTTCTGGTTCTGTTACGCAGGCAAAATTTCACAGTTAAGCCAATATTTGATCTACAACGCATTGAAGAAATATACAAAAGTCTGTAGAGAAAGACAAAAAATTAGAAAAACATTAAAAAGTACACAATGCAAATGCAAATGAATCTAAAAATGCAAATGAATCAGGAAAAAACAAAGGGGAAAGTATTTACTTGGCCATCTGTCAAACATTAACACAAGATTCTAGCTACAGTCTTATGTTATTTTACATGCATGCTCCTATGGGTACTGTAGACTCACTTTTACATAGTTCCAGTGTATCTTCAGGTATAATCAGAATCAGCCATGGTCTTAGCTGCTCTGCAAGAAATTCAAGAGAAAATATAAACTAGCTTAATGAGGTGGTTAGTCTAATTCTTCTCTCACTACTGGACTGTACAGTGTGTCCCTCGTCAACAGAGAGATGAGAGAAGCTTTTCCAATTAGCTATTCAAAAACAGATCCATGAATAGCACAATTGTATTTTTTTGTAAATACTGTATGTTCAGAGTGAGTCTGGGATGAATAGTGGCTATTCCACCTCAGACCTTGGCAACAAATTCTGAACCATTTAGCTCACATCACACAATGTGTCATCAGGTTTTGAAAAATTGTTTTATTTTTTGACTATGTGAGTAGTGAAATATTTGGCTGGCTCCTGGGTGGAAAGCAAATTCTGGCCTCACTGATTAATTTACAGTTGAATGGTTTAGTACATTCTGGCTTTATAAAAGATCCAGCTTCATTCAAAGTGGTAGAGGAGAAGAAGATGCCAGATACATCTGTCTGTCCTCTCTTTAAGATAGTAACATCTCAACTTAGATATGTTATGCCAGAATATGTTTACAGAATGCAAACAAGGAAATTAATTCCGGGGAGATATAATAAGTGGGTAAATTTAGGTAGTCCCTATCTGAGGCACAGTTTTAGATATGGGAAGGAGATTATCTCACCTTTCTTAGAGAGGCTAAAGATAGTTTAGGCATCGGTCGGACATAAACATCTCCTCAGTATTCTGCTATTTCCTTGACGGTTGTGATTAAATGAAACAGAAATACATGTAGCATATACCTGGGAGCTGCAGGCAACTCTGCTTTCAATAGTGTATGAATTTCCTCTAAGTTAGATTCAGACAAGCAGCTGTGCAGCAGAGGCATGTGGATTGGAAGCACAGAGGGTACCATTTGTAAATCAAGAACAGTTCCTGCAAGTTGAGGATTAATGGCTTGACTCCGGATTCCTTGGGAACCCAAAATTCCCATTGACTTTGAAGAATGCAGAATTGGACCAAGTGGCTTCATGGCTTTTTAGTCTGCTCTTTTTTGATAGATGTAAACAACAAAACAAATGTCATTGTTTTTCTTTTCTCAAATAACATCTCAATGGCTTATTCACATTTGAAATCCGCCCCTATATAGAAGGCCAGCATGAGGCCTATGCACCATCTAGTTTGAGGGTTTAGGTGGGACTACAGTAGTGCATTGGCTTTTGTACTGGCCCTCTACATAGGGGTGAACTTAATGCAGACTGGGATCCTCCTCTAGGTCCAATTTCTACCATGGGTAAATTTCTACCAGGGAATTATTAAAATCGCTTGACCTACAGTTCTAGACCCAGC
Organism: Chelonoidis abingdonii; assembly: GCF_003597395.2. Taxonomy (NCBI): domain Eukaryota; kingdom Metazoa; phylum Chordata; order Testudines; family Testudinidae; genus Chelonoidis; species Chelonoidis abingdonii. The sequence goes on along the minus strand of NC_133770.1, from coordinate 23,832,726 downwards.
TCAAAGACTTCTCCAAGGCATCTTGGGTTCTATGTTGATTCTCTCTCCAGGGATTCTTCCCAATCTGGGGTGGAACCTGATTCATTTTAATAGAGCAGGAGGTAATCTGATCATTAACTGATCATGCACATAGCAAAGTATCTGTGAAAAATTATTGATGCCGGTTAACAAAATTAGCTACCCTTTGTATTGATTCTGCTTAGTTAATGAGAGAGCTGGGAACAGCTTTCATGTCTCTTTCTCTATAGAGGCAAAGGCTAAGATCTTGTTTAAATGACATGATTTTGGATGCCTCAATATTTAGATGCCCAAATTGAGACACCATAGAGGGGCGTAATTTTCAAAGGAAAGGCATCCCTTTAAAGTGTCTCCATTGAGTATCCATAACCATTAGTCTCTTTTGAAAATCTGGGGCATGTTGCATAGATTAATATTGAAAAGAGAGGAATTGAGACTTTGATGGGAATTCCAAGAGCACAAAAAAGACAGGACTGGGCTTACTCTGCTTACATATTATGTTTGCCAGAATCCTGACTACATATCAGTATCAGATGTATGCCATAACCCATAACATTTCTGAATAGGATGGTAATATTAATGTTGATATTACCTGTGAATTAAGTAAATGCATAGGCCTTTGCTGGTTCTCTATAAGGGTGAACCCATTTTTTTTCGAATAATGAATTTTCTGAGAAACAATAACTTCTTTCTCAAGAAAGAAAAAGCAAAAGACCTCTCATGCTACAGGATCAAGAAAGTACCAATGCACAAGTCTTATAATTTATTTGAGCTCCCTATAATTCAAACCATGTTGTATGATCCCATTACCCAGTTTAAGCACAGTGTTAATCATGAATCTGCCTATAGTTTGATTTGCCAAGTTAAGTGTATTTTGAGAACAAAAATTACCCCTTGGAAAGAAACTATAAGAATTTATGCTCTGTAGTTGCTGATCCTATTAATTTAAGTATGGCTGACCCCCCTAACCTACTCATCCATCACCCTTATTAAGATGCTAATGCCAGCATCAGTTATGGAAACAAAGTTCTGCAGAGTTTCACCTAGCCTGAAATATTTCCATTGATTCAGAGATTAGGATTTCTCCTGTACCCCATGTGCTTTTATTAACCTTCCTCACTCACCCCCGAAATACTATAATTCAAACAGTCACTCAAATACAAGATTAATCAGAAGCATGTGTTTAATTTCAGATGATTCAACTGCAGTTTAGCCTAAGGCTAGCCTTTTCAATGGTAAAACCAGGAAGGTACATGGTGTGAAGAGCAATCTTAAACTGTGAAATAAGAAATAACAATTTGTCTCTATTTCAGAGTGGTAACAATTTTCTGTCTATAGCAACTCTTATGCAGAAAGTTCTGAGTTTGGTTGCTGACTGCCTAAACCTATAGAAATCTGAATGCTTATCCAAAGTGAATCTGACTCATCCAGCGCTCTTCATTTTCAAGCATACAGTGGAAATATCACAAATGTAGGTTTTTCTTGTGAGATGTAGCACTTCCATTCCAGGCATACCTGGAAATATTGAGGGCCAAATCTACCCATAGGAAGACTTTGCACTGATTTTTGGCACATGCACCACATAAGACTTCAAAGAAGACCTTGTGCTAGCTGTCCACACAGAGGTGATTTTCACTCTAAAAATAAATAGCCTCTCTCATTTTTCTTGTATTTCTGGTTCTGGACCCAACCAAAAACCAGAAGTTGCCAAAACTATCCAAACATACTATCCAAACCATAAAGGTTCACTGGTTAAAATAGTCAAATCCAGAGTTTCTTATACTTTCCACAGCAGTGCATATATTTCTATTATTTACTTAGTGTATTGGAGGGGTAAAGGGAGGGGCTACCGTCTAGCTCACTGGAATGCTTTTAGGTGGTAAACATACTGTGAAGTCCTCAGCAATGTTAAACATCATGCTGAGGCAGAGTGAGGGGCTCCCTGACCTGCCACTGAACTGCAGAATCTGAAATTGTATTCTACCATACTTGCTTGGGAGCATGCACAAGGCAGCTTCTAAGTGCTCCCAACCATCTACTAAACTCGCTAGGAAAAGGGAACACATACTTATGCCCTGGAAAAGAACATAAGAAAACAAGAACAGCTACACTGGGTCAGACCAAAGATCCATCTAGCCCAGTATCCTGACAGTGGCCAACTCCAGATGCTTCAGAGGGAATGAACACAACAGGTAATCATCAAGTGATCCATCCCCAGTTTCTGACAAACAGAGGCTAGGGACACCATCCCTGCCCATCCTGGCTAAGAGCCATTGATGGACCTATTCTCCATGAACTTATCTAATTGCTTTGTGAACTCTGTTATAGTCTTGGCCTTCACAACATCCTCTGGCAAAGAGTTCCACAGGTTGACTGTGCATTGTGTGAAAAAATACTTCCTTTTGTTTGTTTTAAACCTATTGCCTATTAATTTCATTTGGTGACCCCTAGTTCTTGTGTTATGAGAAGGAGTAAATAACTTTCGCTTATTCGTACGGATTCTCTATACAACCAGTCATGATATTTATACCAGTATCTATATATCCTCCTAGTCATCTCTTTTCCAAGTGAATTCCCTCATACAGAAACCTCGTACAATTCATTTTTGTTGCGCTTTCCTGAACCTTTTTCAATCCAATATATTTTTTGGAGTGGCAATCACATCTGCAACACTATTCAAGATATTGGGCGTACTATTGATTTATTATAAGCCTCTGTGGAGAAAGAAGTGGTTCAGGATATTAAAATACATTGTCCAGGGCCCAGATGCTGCATCCGAGGGTGCTAAAGGAGTTGGAGGATGTGAATTCGCAGAGCTCATGTCTAAGCTCATGGCAATCAGGGAGGTCACCTTGGAAAAGGCTAATGTAGTTCCCATCTTTAAAAAGGGAGAAGGAGGATCCAGGACTTCAGGCAGTCAGCCTCATTCTCAGTCTTGAAAATCATGGAGCAGGTCCTCAAGGAATCAATTCTGAAGTCACTAGAGGAGAGAATGGATCCGAGGACATCGGATGCATGATTCACCAGGAATCATGTCTGAACTAACAATTGCTTCTATGAGAGATTGACATGGCTCTTGCGTGAGATCGACAGGAAGCAATGGAGTGTTATTCCTTGACTTAGCAAAGCTCTATAACGGACATATCTTATGATAGAATAAGTAATCTGGCGATGAACTGGACTATAAGGTGGATTAAACGGCCTATTTGTGGGCTCATGGAGGTGATAGTGTGCTCATAGGCTCCGATTCTAATGTGCAGCTGGTTTCAGTGTTGTGAGTGTCGCGCCTGTAAAGGGTAGATCCTGGGCTGGTTTGTTTCAAGTATCTGCGTTAAGATCGTTGGGTATGCATTGGACGCACTCGTCAGCAATTGCTAGATGACAAACTATTGAGAGGGTAAGTTAGATATGCGAGGTAGGTATAGGATTAAAAGGGTACCTAGACAATAGTAGGTTGACTCAAAAGAACCCTGCTGTAGATCACTAAGAACATGAGTCACCTGAGCTATCCTGAATGATAGAATCCATTCACTGTTACAGACAAGACGAGGTAGCGCGTCCATGGTGCAATTGGAGACTAAGGGGTTACAGTGGACAAGAAGCTTGATATGGAATTCATAACGTGCCTCTTCTTGCAGGAAGGCTAACGACATTTTGGGCTGTATAAGTAGCATTGCAGCAGATCAGGGCGGACTGATCATTCCGCTCTTATCAATTGGTGAGGCTATCTGGAGTACTGTCCAGACTTTTCGGCCCACACTACAATGAATGTGGAAAATTGGAAAAATTCCAGAGTCGCAGAGGGCAAACAAAAATATTATGGCGTGGACCAATACGTTCTGAGGAGATATGCTGACGGAACTGGATGTTTAGTCCTGCAGAAGAAAGAATGACGGGGGCATTGATAGCTGCTTTCAACTACCTAAGATGGGTCAAAAGATGGAAATTGACTGTTTCATGGTACCAGATGACAGAATAGGAGTAGTCCAATTACAGTGGGGAGTTTAGTTGTACTATTAGAAAAACTTTTTCATTAGGAGGGGTGAAGAATGGAATGGGTTACATCTAGAGGTGAGGATCTTTCCTTAAGTTTTTAAGAGTCATTGACAAAGCCCTGGTGGGATATTTGTTGATTAGTTCTTCTTGAAGGGGTTGGTAATACCTCTACATCCTCCTTCCAACCCTGAGAGTTATGATATCTATGATATATATTTTTCGTATCTATTGTTATCCCTTTCTTAATGATTCCTAACATTACTCGTGCTTTTTTGACGCCGTTACACACTGAGTGGATGTTTTTCAGAGAACTATCCACAATGACTCCAAGATCTCTTTCTTGAGTGGTAATAGCTAATTTAGACTCCATCATTTTATATGTATAGTTGGGAGTATGTTTTCCAATGTGCATTACTTTGCATTTATCAACATTGAATTTCATCTGACATTTTGTTGCCCAGTCACCCAGTTTTGAGAGATCCTTTTGTAGCTCTTTGCAGTCTGTTTGGGACTTAACTATCTTCAGTAGTTTTGTATCATCTGAAAATTTTGCCACCTCACTGTTTACCCCTTTTTCCAGATCATTTATGAGTATGTTGAATAGGACTCATCCCAGTACAGACCCTTGGAGGACAATACTATTTACCTCTCTCCATTCTGAAAACTGACCATTTATTCCTACCCTTTGTTTTCTTTCTTTTAAGCAGTTACCAATCCATGAGAGGACCTTCCCACTTATCCCAGGGCTTCTTCCTTTTCCCAGACAACTGTTCTTTGACCTCAGTTCAGCAGAGCATGAGCTTAAGTCCATCACTATTCAGCAAAGCACTTAAATACATACTTAGTTTTAAGCACATGACTAAGTCCCACTGAAGTCAATGGTACTTGAACCCATGCTCAAATGCTTTGCTGAATAGAGATGGACTTAAGCAGAAGCTTATCTTTAAGGAAGTGTTTAGCTAACTTGGGCTGTAATTTGTATGTATAAACACAGTCTAGTGCAACAGCATCAGTTCATCCCATTCTTGTTCTTTTATGAGTGCGTTTGTATAAATTGTCTGTGACCTTGAGAATCCTTTACCAATAGTAAGACTTCTATTGTTCATCTGTTACATTTTCCCTTTATAATGCTGAGAATTCTCTTTCAACTTAATGTGCATATTTTCCTTTCATTGACCTAGGGATTCATTTATCATTTGTTGTTGTTGTCTGGCATTGTTTCCCACAGCCCTACTTTCTCTGGATTTCATTTTTCAAATTATTTATGGCAGGTTGAGACCTAGACCAATTGGTGAAGGTATTGTACTAACCTTTCATCTCTGGACATAGAGATTTACATAACTCCTAGGTCATGTGTGACAAGAGTTCAGTCATCTCACCCTAATTCCTGTCAGGTGTTTTTGCACATCTAGGGCTCAGTTGTGGACCCTTACTTTAGTGGATGAGTATTTATTCATGCACACAAGGGATAAATGGCAGAAGTAAGCTCCCTCTACCCTGACGTTGGCACGGGGTGCCTCCATGTCGTGGGCAGAGTCTTGTGCTTTAGTTAGGTTTATGCTAGTCCACTGCACAAGCATAAGGGGTGAATTTCACCCTACATTCTTCTAGGGCACATAATTATCCAGCATAAAGTGAATTCCTTTTTGACAGCTGTAATCTTGGGAAATGCCTGCTCCTAAACCTGAGAGACCAGGTTGGTGACTATGACATGATTAAGAAGTGCCCCTGTCATAAACAGATAGTTAAGGGTTAATGCCTCTTTTGCCTGTAAAAGGTTAAGAAGCTCAGTAAACCTGGCTGACACTTGACCAGAGGACCAATAAGGGGACAAGATACTTTCAAATCTTGGTGGGGGGAAGTCTTTTGTTTGTGCTCTTTGTTTTGGGGGTTGTTCGCTCTT
>NC_133770.1:23821050-23823179 GCF_003597395.2 Chelonoidis abingdonii | reverse complement strand
TAGCCTAACCAAAAGAAGGCTGAGGAGAGATGTGATTGCTCTCTATAAATATATCAGAGGGATAAATACCAGGGAAGGAGAGGAATTATTTAAGCTCAGTACCAATTTGGACACAAGAACAAATGGATATAAACTGGCCATCAGGAAGTTTAGACTTGAAATCAGATGAAAGTTTCTAACCATCAGAGGAATGAAGTTCTGGAATAGGCTTCCAAGGGGAGCAGTGGAAGCATATCTGTCTTCAGGACTAAACTTGATAAGTTTATGGAGGGGATGGTATGATGGGATAGCCTAATTTTAGCAATTAATTGTTCTTTGACTATTAGTGGTAAATATGCCTGATGGGATGTTAGATGGAGTGGCATCTGAGTTACTACAGAGAATTCTTTCCTGGGTGCTGGCTGATGAGTCTTGCTCACATGCTCAGGGTTTAGCTGATTGCCATATATGAGGTTGGGAAGGAATTTACCTCCAGGGCAGATTGGTAGAGGCCCTAGGGGTTTTTTGCCTTCCTCTGCAGCGTGGAGCACGGGTCACTTGCTGGAGGACTCCCTGCACCCTGAAGTCTTTAAACCATGATTTGAGGACTTCAATGGCTCAGAATAGGTTAGGGGTTTGTTGCAGGAATGGGTGGGTGAGATTCTGCGGCCTGCATCGTGCAGGAGGTCAGACTAGACAATCATATTGGTCCCTTCTGACCTTAAAGTCTATGAGTCTATGAGCTTCAAAAGGAAATACTGAGGGCAGTCCTCCCCAGACTATCCCATAGCTCAGCGGTTAGAATCCTCCCTTGAAACAAGGAAATCTCTGTTCAAATCCTTATTCTCCATCAGGCAGAGGGAGAAAACTGAACACAAGTGTCCTACACTCTTGCTGAATGTTCTGACCACTAGACTAAAAGCTATCAGGGACCTGACACCACATCCTTCTCTAATGTTGCTTGCAAGTAACAGCTTAGGCATCTAAGCCACCTGGCTCCAGGGGAGGGGTTCCTGGCTGTGGATTCCCAGCAGAGAGAGGTGCCTCCCTGCAGCTCTTACTTCGGTACCTAGCTTCATGAGGTGAGCAGGGCTTAGGATACACTCCTCTCCTCAGCATCATCTCAGCTAGTTTTAGGAAGCTTCTCATTGTAGATCCCATTGTTCCAGTGATTTTCTAGTCACCTAAAAGTCAGGTGTGGCAACACTCAAGTCCTTTTGTGGATCCAAGCCATTCTATCCCTCTTACACTGAGTATTATCTTAGACTCTGATCCTCTATAACTCTTTGGGGGTTGGAGAGCATAGCCCCTTTAAAGCTTTGTCCTGAGAAGGGAAGTGCTGACTATTCCAGGAAGAGGAAGAGCTGTGTCGGGGGAGACTGGAGAGAGTGAGAGTGAAGGGGGTGTGTCTGGAGCACCAGACAGAAGGACTGCAGCAATCAGGCCCTTCCAGAGTGAAGCAGCCGAGCACCTGCCCAAAGCCTGGGAGGGACAGAGCAGCTGACTGGGGACGTCTCAGGACAGGAGCCAGGAGGAGCACTGTGCCAAGGAGAAATCACCAGAGAAGGCCAGGCTGGAAACCTCCTGTTTTCACAGTGATGTTGTCAGGGCCATCATTAGCCATAGGCAGAACAGGCAGCCGCCTAGGGCACCACTAGGTCTGAAGGCACCGCTCTGCCGGGAGCCCGGACAGACGGGAAGCAGTGGAGCATGTAAGAGCAGGGCTGTTGGGTCCTAGAGAGACGAATGCAGCACAGTCTGAGGGAGGGGATTGGCAGCTGGGGTCTCTGGGAAAGGGTGGGGGAAGACACTCACCTGCGAGTGTGACTCCTTCCCCCGGCATGAGGTGAGGCAGGCTCGGTGGCTCTGGCAGTATCCATTGTTGTCCTCCATTACATCAGTTCTTCTCCCCGCTGCCCCACGGAGCACCCCACCTTTCTCCCTCCCCCCACAGAGCACCCCCTCTTGCCCCTCCCTTCCCTGGCTGCCTACTGAGGAATGAAAGTGAAAGTAACTCACTTCTTTGGCAGGCAGCCAGGATTGGAATGGTCGCATAGGACTGGGCTGGGGATAGCCAGATAGCATGTGCAAAAAATCAGGACAGGGGGTTGGGGTAGGGTGAGCAGATGTCCCACTTTTATAGGGCCAGT